>NC_092715.1:207925184-208202712 GCF_047496885.1 Scyliorhinus torazame
CAACACTCTGGAGAACCAGGGGCCAAGGTGGGTGGTCAGTGGGTGCGCAGCAAGATGGCCGCGGCAATGACGGTTGTGACTGTGCACCGCTCCAGTCCCGTGGGGGGTCACCCCGGCCATCCGGCCTGTTCCCCTGTCCACCCCTGCCCCGGGGCTGGCAAGACCCCCCCACCCCAGCCCGGCAAGTGTCCGACCCGGCAGCCCGCAGTCGCTCCTCTCTGAGTCCTACCTCCTCTCTCGCCCTCATCAGGCACCACGCCGGTTTCATGAGTTGTAAAGCAAAAGTGAACCGCGGTGTTGGAACATCGGCCCACCAGAGGCGGAGAATCGCGGAGGCCCCGGAGAATACAGGGTCGGGCCCGCTAATGATATGCAAATAGTGTTTACAATATCTGCGTTCCGGTACACATTGACGCCTCTGTCGAGATGACTGAGTATTGCAATTTGGCATCGGGTCCTTTTCTCCACCCAATCATGTTTCGCGATGTCGCCGTCGGTAAACGGAGAATCCCGCCGTGCTGCTCTTTATTTAACTCAGACTGACAGCACAACATAACCTGATTCTCCAAAGATAAATAAACACTTAAACAATACAGTCCCTCAGTTAAGATGGAGAATGCCTTATCCTGAAAGGAGATCACTGCTGAGCTTTCTTGTTCACAACTTACTTGTCAGCAGATATGGTAATTGCATTAAGTATAGAATGGTGGCTTACGAAATTACCAATTCCACAGCATGTTCTGAATCATGATTTTTGACAATATCCAGGTCTGATATGCAGTTAATAGGGTGGCTGTGGTTTTTGGAGGCCAATCATCACAGCCTCAGGACCTCGGTGAAGGAGTCCCTCAGTGCAGGGTCCGAGGCCCAACCATCTTCAGTAACTTCCTGAATGACCTTCCCTCCATCATAATGATGAGGAATGGGGATGTTTGCTGACAGATACACAGGGCTCAGGGAGAACTTTCTCACGTTCTTGGGTGTGTCCCCACCTGCTGCAAGACCTGAACAAAACCTGGTTCAAAGGACACCCCAATTTTCAAAATAAAAATATAAAATCCCCCCGGTGCAATGGCCCCATGCAACCCCTCCCAGCCCAGAACTGCCCCACAACCACAGAACTCCACCCCACCCTTATGAACATTAAACCCCCTTGTGCAACACCACCCCCCACCACCACCATGGATTACACCCCACTCTCTCTCCCTCCATTTAACCTGCAAGTTTTGAACCCTGCTTGCTGATTTTGACTATCCAGGTGTCACAGATGGAGATTCGATGGTGAACTCAAACCTGCACCTTTATCCCAAGAAGAACAGATAAATATACAGCTTTAAATCACCTCAAGTATAAAAGCAGCAGGCCCACAATATTCAGACTGAAGCCAGCCAAGTCATCGACATTCAAGGGTCGTAAACCTCTTTAGTTTCACTGGACTCTGCGTAAGAAATTACGTAATTTATTCTGTGTGACCTTTGAGTGTGTGCCACTAGGTGTGAAAGTTAGACCATTTTCTTCTTTAGCATTTTGTTGAGACTGGTTTAAGTGCAATGAAAAACTAATCTCTTCTCTTTTTAAAAACTCAAGATAACCCGTCTGTTTGTGAATTTTATGGATGGACATACAGTAGTTTATAAGGCAGCAAGGTAGCATAGTGGTTAGCACAATTGCTTCACAGCTCCAGGGTCCCAGGTTCGATTCCTGGCTTGGGTCACTGTCTGTGCGGATCTGCACGTGCTCCCCGTATGTGCGTGAGTTTCCTCCAGGTGCTCCGGTTTCCTCCCACAGTCCAAAGATGTGCAGGTTAGGTGGATTGGCCATGCTAAATTGCCCTTAGTGTCCAAAATTGCCCTTAGTCTTGGGTGGGGTTGCTGGGTTATGGGGATAGGATGGAGGTGTGGGCTTGGGTAGGGTGCTCTTTCCAAGAGCCGGTGCAGACTCGATGGACCGAATGACCTCCTTCTGCACTGTAAGTTCTATAATTCTATGAATTCTATGATAAAGAGTTAGCAAGTGTACCTTTATATTTAATCTGCACACATATATCCCAGGTTCCTGTGCTCTTGTATCTTCTTTCAAATTGTATCCTTTATGCTTTATTGCCTTGCCTCATTCTTTCTCTCAAAATGCATCATTTGACACTAGGTTTCACCTGCCATGAGTGGACCCATTCCACCAGCCTGTATCCTCTTCACGCTTATCACAATCTCCTCACAGTTCACAATACCACCATGTTTTGTGACATCCACAAATTTTGAAATTGTCTCTGGTGCACCCAAGTCATAGAATCATAGTCATAGAATTTACAGTGCAGAAGGAGGCCATTCGGCCCATCGAGTCTGCACCGGCCCTTCGAAAGAGCACCCGACTGTCAGTGAGCATCCAGCACCTGCAGGTTTCAGTAGGAGGAGTCCAACCGCATGCAGGAGCAGGAGGTGGTGCCAACCATGTGTGCCAACCATGCCAACCAATTCGGCTATGGGTCAGGATGTCCACCGCCTGGGAAATCTGTGCTACGTTGGCCGTGGCCCAGGGCAGGGCTGCCTTATCACAGCCATGTCCCAGAGCCACCTGGACATTGCAGCGGCTGTCCTGAATGTGGCCCAGTCACAGCAGGCCATGGCTGGGAAAGTCGGCGGAATTGCCCAGGCGCAGGCCTACATGGCACACACACAGAGGGAGGTGGCCCAGTCCCAGAGAGAGATGCCACAGTCACTGGCTGATGTGGCACAGATCCAGAAGGTGTGGCATAGTTGCAGCATGATGTGGAGTAATCCCAGATGGAGGTGGTACATCTTTTGTGCTCCATGGCCGCAAACATGCAGATCCTGATCGAGATGAGAGCAGGCCTCCAGAACTGGCAGCGCCAAGTGGCAGGGAAGACTCAGGGGTTAGCTCCACTCGCACTCCTGTCCCATGCAGTACCCTGGGGGAAATCTGGCACCTCGAGGGAGGAGGAAGAGATGGGCCTGTGCCAGTGACTCCTGCGAACCGAGCTGTGTGAGATCCTGGACAGGTCCCCTCTCAGTGCCTGGAAGGAGCCCACTTTCAGGGCGACCGTTATCTTGTCCGCCACCGGGGGTGGGTGTCCTCTGACATTTTCTTATGGCGACAGGTGGGGTGCTTGGGTGGTGGGTGGGCACTGGGGTGCAGGGCGTGGTGGGATGGGTCACCCATATGGCCGTTGTCACTCTGCAGAACTATGGGCCAAGGTCAATGGAGTGTGTAGCCCAATGGCCTGTCAGCCCTGTCGCGACCCCCCCCCCCCCCCCCCCCGCCTCCCAGCCAGGCCAGTGTCAGGACCGGCTGCCATGGTCGTCCCTCTGCATGCCTTACCTCCTCTCTCCCCTCATCTTCCTCGCCCCTGTTTCTCGATTTTTAAAAGCACAAGTGAACCTCGCTGTCGGGAATTCCCCCCGGTGGAGGGGCAGCATCGCGGAGGCCCCGGAGAATACCAGGTCAGTCCCACTAATGATCTACAAATGTTGTTTACTGTACGTGAAGCGTGGAACGCACTGACGTCGCTGTTTAGACACCGGTGAATTGTGATTTGGCGTGAACCCAGCACCCGCCACAATATTGGCATCAAAACCAATTCTCCGCCCATCGCCTTTCCCAATTTCGGCATTACCAACAGAGAATCCCACCTCGGTTCTCATCCCATTCCAAAAGCACTCTCATTTAGCCAAGCAGCACTCATTGTGCAGCCACACGGTGATACAAAATACTTTGTTGGAGTGAATAGGGAATTGGCTGAAGGCTAGAACTCAATGGCAACTTGTTGAAGGAGTTACGTTGGGATGGAGTGAAGCACTGAGCCGAGTTGTCAAGGTTCAATGTTGGGACCACTTCTGTTTCTAACCTACATTATTGAATTGGATTCAGAAACTCGATGCCACATAGTGACATTTGGAAATTATATCAATCTTGGAGGAACACAATAACAGCTCAACATCTCATCCAAAACATGACTCCTCTGACAATGTAACAGCGCTGCACTGGACTGCCAGCCGAGAACCCATCGAGTAATTATGGTGCAGAACAAGGCCATTCAGCCCATCATGTCAGCACTGACCAAAATAGAGACAAAAGAAACTCGCTGTTCATTTTAATCCCATTTTTGCAGCACTCGCTCCAAGATTATGTGCTCGAGTCTCTGGTGCGGGATTTATAGCCACAATCTCCAAAATCAGATCCATGAATTCTACTACTGGGCAAAGTTAATACCTTAGAAGGTAAACCCAGAATATTACTTTAAGGAGTGAGAGGAGAGCAAAGAGATGTAGATACATAGTAAAATCTAAATTCAATAACCACAAAAAGATCACCCTGAGATACACTCCTGGATAAAGTTGTTTAAGAATCAATTAAACGCTGAAATGGGATTCAGGGTGGATGAAGATCGCCTTCCTCACCTGCAAATTTCTCTGATCTTGGGAGATATTTTCAAATTACATAGTTTAAAAAAATGTTCCTTCCAGGGGATTGTGTTTAAGAAGGGATTGCCAAGAAGCAAAGTTGAAATTGTAATATCAGCAGGATACCAACAAATTGGTGAGAAATGAACATTCTCTAACGACATTGTAATGCACATCATTTATTGTTTATCAATTTTAACACCAACATTAAAATGGGTTATTTAATTGCCACTCAAAAGACTGAATGATGTTTAAAGAACAGTCAATCCGAATCACAGAAACCCTCGTTTGATGGAATCCTTCAATTTATACATATTCCGAAGTGTTCGATATCGATATCTAGTCCGGTGTCCCTGGAATAAGAGCAGAACATCAGTACGATCCCAGTGTGAAATGAAGACAGTTATTTCCAATACACAATGTTGGAGAATCCCCCTGTAGTTCAGACTGGCTGCTCGGTTATGGAGCACTCCTGCAGCCATCGCTTATTTTACTGGCCCTGTTAGCCTCCAAAAGAAATGGGGGTTATTTTAACCTTCATTACTGGTTAAATAAATTGTAGGAAAGAGGATGCTTACTTTGCATCTCGCTCAATTTCCTTTTCAGTGTGTTTCATTGGAGAGATGTACAATGGAGCTCTGATTTGCTATCTCCCATTTTTCATGCCACCCCATGTTGATAGTGTGAGGTGGCGTACGGTGTGAGGAGGCTTGTGTGAAGCAGAAACATTTACATGGACCTGTTGGCTTGAATGGCCTGTTCCTGTCCTGTAGATAATGTGTAAAACTGTGTATACAACCAGTTGTCAACAATCACTGAAGGAGCAGGTCCACCACCACAACCTTCTCGGGGCAATATGGAATGGGCAATAAAGGTAGTCTTGTCTATACCCCAAGAACAGGTCTGGGGGGCAGTACATAATTTAGATGTCAGTTTTCTGACATTACAATAGGGACTGCACGTCTAAAGTAACCCGTCGATTATGAAACATCTTCGGAAATTATATTGAAGTGAGAGGTGCTATATAAATGCAAATTCTTAACTTTCCTCAACAAAGTAGTACTTTACATTCGCTTCTCACTCACTTCCCCACTAACCAATGACCACCCAGCCCCCATGCTGCCCCCATGTTAGATTGAAATGATACCCTCTCCTCTGTACTTTCAACACAGCTTCCTAAATAGGAAGAGTCTTGACTCCTCTGCCCCTGTAAAATGCCACACGACTCGGAAACCTGGCATGCGGGGTGATTTAATCAGGTGGAATGTGAAGTTCTGAATTCCCAGTGGTGGATTAGGATGCAGACATTTGATCGCAGTGTGACTGCGTTGTGTCAAGACACACTGACCTGTGGCGTGTTCATACTCCAAATACATTTGCATGCATGAATACTCATTAATGTGAAACAGTTTTCAATGAAGCCGACACTCAGGATGAAGTCGGTGACGGCACATGAGAATCTCGTGCCATCAATTTGGCAATCACTTAAATGTGACCTGTATTAGTCAGCTTTGTGCAGTTGTGACTAAGGTATGTGGTTGTCCATGTTGAACAAGCTCCAGGGAGCAGGAGAATGGCAGCTTGTGTGGAGGCTCAGGACCAGCAAGGGTGAGTCAGTGCTGAGGTGGTGGGGAGTGGGGAGGGGGGGTGGGAGGTCCATCTGAGGGTGTTGGCTGGCAGAGTCTTTACAGGGCTTTGAGTTCACTTCCAAAATATCAATTCTCCTGACTGAGAATGAACTCGGACAAGCATCACCAATGGGAAAAAGTACTAAAGAAACTATTGGGATTGAGGGCAGACAGGTTCCCAGGGCCTGATGGCGTACATCCTAGGGTCTTAAAGGAAGCAGTAGCAGAGATAATGGATCCATTGGTTAAAATGTTCCAAAATTACCTTGTTGCTAGAAAGATTCTATTAGAAAAATGCCTCAGTCAAAAAGGGAGGGAGGCAGAAAGTGGGAACCTATAGATCAGTTTGTTTAATGTCTGTCAGTGGGAAATTATTAGAATCCATTATGAAGGACATTCAGAAAGTCAAAACGCAAAGTCAGCATGCTTTTATGAAGGGAAAATCGTGTTTGATTAATTTTCTAGAGTTCTTCAAAGATATAACAAGCCAAGTGGATAATGGGGATCCAGTAGATGTAGTGTATCTGGGCCTTCAGAAGGCGTCTGATAAGGTGCCACTGTGGTATTCTGTGTAGAGGTATTACGGTACCTGGGAATGCTGGAACACCATTGATAGATATTGTATGCTTCCTATTGGTCAAGCTGTATGGTAGCTCCACCCTGCGAGGCGGGGTATAAGAGCCCGTGCCGCCCCAGCAGCCTTCATTCTGTACCTGAGCTGCTGGGGGAAACATCTAGCTTATTAAAGCCTTCAGTTGGACTACAACCTCGCTTTAGTGGTCATTGATCGTGCATCAATTTAATAAGCTAGATTTAGAAGGATGGAGCTCCGAATCAAGCCGGAGTGTCTGCAACTCAGCCCCCACGCGGCAAACTCAGCGGCAATCTTCAAGCACTGGCTGGCATGTTTTAAAGGATATCCCGGAACGGCCGAAAACGCACCCACAGGAGAGCAGAAAATGCAGGTCCTGCACTCGAGGGTGAGCCCGGAAATTTGTACCCTCATTGAGGACAGGGAAGACTTCGATGCGGCAATAGAGCTGCTAAAAGGACATTATATCCGCCCAGTAATCCAGGTCTACGCCCGACATCTGCGAGCAACGAGGTGACAAATCCCTGGGGAATCGCTGGAAGAATTCTACCGTGCACTCCTGGTGTTGGGGAGAAACTGCAGCTGCCCGCAAATTTCGGCGAGCGACCACACAGAACTCTTGATCCGGGACACTTTCATGGCAGGTGTGCTGTCCTCCCAGATCCGCCAGCGATTGCTGGAAAAAGACACCCTCAGCCTCAAGGAGGCACGGGCCCTTGCCGGCTCTTTGGACGTGGCCTCCAGAAATTCCCGTGCTTACGTTCCCGACCGCGCGGCAGCCTCCTGGGCAGCGTGGAACCCCTCCGCAGCCGACCCCGAGACATCCCCCATCCCCCCACAAGTTTGTGCTGCAAGGCGGCCTGGCAAGCCCGGGGGGCCCCGCTGCTACTTTTGCGGACAGGCCAAGCACCCCCGCCAGCGCTGCCCAGCCCGCGGATCCACCTGCAAGGGATGCCGTAAATAGGGCCATTTTGTTGTGGTATGCCAGGCCCGTGCGTTTGCCGCGGTCTCCGGCGGCAAATGCGGACCGCCACCACCAACCTCTCCACGGTCCCCGTGCGGCCAGCGGGCACCGCCATCTTCCTACTCCAGGGCCACGTGCGGCCCCCGGGCGCCGCCATCTTGTCCCGCGGACACAACGTTAGATTTTGTGCACCCCCAGCCATGTGCGACCAATGGGAGCCGCCATCTTGGATGGACTCCCAGGACCCCAGCTCGGCTGACCACACACCGTCCGAAGAGAACACTCAACTGCTGCGATTAGCCTCGGTGACCCTGGATCAGTCCCGGCCTCGAACACTCTCAACTGCTACGATTGTACTTATCAACGGGCACGAGACGTCCTGCTTAATCGACTCTGGGAGCACGGAGAGCTTCATACACCCCAACACGGTAAGGCGCTGTTCTCTCCTCGTCCACCCCATTAATCAAAAAATCTCCCTGGCCTCCGGTTCCCACTCAGTAGAGATAAAGGGGTTTTGTGTAGCAAACCTCACAGTCCAGGGAAGGGAGTTTAAAAATTACCGGCGCTACGTCCTTCCCCACCTCTGCGCGGCCACACTCCTAGGTTTAGACTTGCAGTGTAACCTCCAAAGTCTAACTTTCAAATTCGGCGGCCCTATACCCCCCCTCACTGTCTGCGGCCTCGCGACCCTCAAGGTCCATCCGCCTTCCCTGTTTGCGAACCTCACCCCGGATTGCAAACCTGCCGCCACCAGGAGCAGATGGTACAGTGCCCAGGATCGGATCTTTCTTAGGTCAGAGGTCCAAAGGCTACTGAGGGAAGGAGTCATTGAAGCTAGCAACAGTCCCTGGAGAGCTCAAGTAGTGGTGGTAAAGACCGGGGAGAAGCATAGAATGGTCATTGACTACAGTCAGACCATCAACAGGTTTACGCAGCTAGACGCGTACCCTCTCCCCCATATAGCCGACCTGGTAAACAGGATTGTGCATTACAAGGTCTTCTCCACGGTGGATATTAAGTCCACCTACCACCAGCTCCCCATCCGCACTAGTGACCGCAAATACACTGCCTTCGAGGCAGATGGGCGGCTCTATTACTTCTTAAGGGTTCCCTTCGGTGTCACCAACGGGGTCCCGGTCTTCCAGCGCGAGATGGACCGAATGGTTGACCAGTACGGTTTACGGGCAACATTCCCGTATCTCGATAATGTCACCATCTGCGGCAACGACCAGCAGAACCACGACACCAACCTCCGAAAATTCCTCCAGACCACAAAGATCCTTAACCTTACATACAACAAGGATAAATGCGTGATTAGCACCAACCGCCTAGCCATCCTCGGCTACGTAGTGCAAAATGGAGTTATAGGCCCCGACCCTGAGCCCATGCGCTCCCTTATGAAGTTCCCCCTCCCTCACTGCTCCAAGGCCCTGAAGCGCTGCCTAGGGTTTTTCAGTTACTATGCCCAGTGGGTCCCCAACTATGCGGACAAGGCATGTCCTCTGATCCAATCCCCTGTCGATAGAGGCCCGCCAGGTCTTCAGCCGCATCAAAATGGACATTGCAAAGGCCACGATGCACGCCATCGACGGGTCCCTCCCCTTCCAGGTCGAGAGCGACGCGTCTGACATAGCTCTGGCGGCCACCCTCAACCAAGCGGGCAGACCCGTGGCCTTCTTCTCACGTACCCTCCATGCGTCCGAAATCCGCCACTCCTCGGTCAAGAAGGAGGCCCAGGCCATAGTAGAAGCTGTGCGACACTGAAGGCATTACCTGGCCAGCAGGAGATTCACTCTCCTCACTGACCAATGGTCGGTTGCTTTCATGTTCGATAATGCACAGCGGGGCAAGATAAAAAACGATAAGATCTTGCGGTGGAGGATCGAACTCTCCACTTATAACTACGAGATCTTGTATCGCCCCGGGAAGCTAAACGAGCCTCCTGATGCCCTGTCCCGCGACACATGTGCCACCGTGCAAGTAGACCGCCACCGAGCCCTCCACGAGGACCTGTGCCACCCGGGGGTCACTCGCTTTTTCCACTTTATAAAGACCCGCCACCTGCCCTACTCCATCGAGGAGGTCAGGACAGCCACCAGGGACTGCCAAATCTGCGCGGAGTGCAAACCGCACTTCTACCGGCCAGAAAAAGCGCACCTGATAAAGGCTTCCCATCCCTTTGAACGACTTCAAAGGCCCCCTCCCCTCCACCGACAGCAACACATACTTCCTGAACGTGATTGATGAGTACTCCCGGTTCCCATTCGCCATTCCCTGCCCCGACATGACCGCAGCCACCATCATCAAGGCCCTCCATAGCATCTTTGTACTGTTCGGGTTCCCCGCCTACATACATAGTGATAGGGGGTCCTCCTATATGAGCAGCGAACTGCGTCAATTCCTGCTCAGCAAGGGCATCGCCTCGAGCAGGATGACCACTTACAACCCCCGGGGTAACGGACAGGTAGAGAGGGAAAATGGAACGGTCTGGAAGACCGTCCAACTGGCCCTACGGTCCAGGAATCTCCCGGTCTCCCGCTGGCAGGAAGTCCTCCCGGATGCCCTCTACTCCATCCGGTCACTGCTGTGTACCACGACCAACCAAAAACCTCACGAACGTCTGCTTGTCTTCCCCAGGAAGTCCTCCTCTGGGACCTCGCTCCTGACCTGGCTGGCAGCTCCCGGACCCATCCTGCTCCAAAAACACTTGCGGGCGCGCAAGCCGGACCCGTTGGTCGAGAAGGTCCACCTTCTCCACGCTAACCCCCAGTATGCCTACGTGGCGTACCCCGACGGCCGACAAGATACGGTCTCCCTACGAGACCTGGCGCCCGCTGGAGCCCGACGCACACCCCAGCCACTAGTCCCACTCTCCCTTCCACCAGGGCACCTTACAGGAGGATCGGTCCTTCCGCCAGCCCCGTCTAGGCCCCCCCACCCACCGACACACCCCGCAGGCACTCCCTTCCCAGGTAAACCGTTTTCCCCAACGGCACCGTCTAGGGGTGTCGAAGCTGCCACAGAGATCGAGGCCACGCTCCCGGAGTCACAGATGGCCGAGCCTCCACCGGAGTCACCACCGAAGCTCCGACGATCACAGAGGATGACCAGGGCCCCCGATCGACTGATTGCTTCATGTTAAATTGTAAATTTAAATCATAGATTGTAAATAGTTAATAGAATTGTAAATAGTTACAAAGCGCTGTACGGAAGTATTACGGTACCTCCATAACTAATTCTACCACGTTACCATCATTGTAGTATCAGGCCACCACCCCCGCCGGACTCTTTTTTAACAGGGGGTGAATGTGGTAGTCTGTGTAGAGGTATTACGGTACCTGGTAATGCTGGAACACCATTGGTAGATAGTGTATGCTTCCTATTGGTCAAGCTGTATGGTAGCTCCGCCCTGCTACGTGGGGTATAAGAGCCCGTGCCACCCCAGCAGCCTTCATTCAGTACCTGAGCTGCTGGGGGAAACATCTAGCTTATTAAAGCCTTCAGTTGGACTACAACCTCGCTTTAGTGGTCATTGATCGTGCATCAATTTAATAAGCTAGATTTAAAAGGATGGAGCTCTGAATCAAGTCGGAGTGTCTGCAACTCAGCCCCCACGCGGCGAACTCAGCTGCAACCTTCAAGCACTGGCTGGCGTGTTTTAATGGATATCTCGGAGTGGCCGAAAACACATCCACGGGAGAACAGAAATTGCAAGTCTTGCACTCGAGGTTGAGCCCGGAAATTTACACCCTCATCGAGGAAGCGGACGACTTCGATGCAGCAATGGAGCTGCTAAAAGGACATTATATTCGCCCGGTAAACCAGGTCTACGCCCGACATCTGCTAGCAACGAGGCGACAAATCCCTGGGGAATTGCTGGATGAATTCTACCGTGCGTTCCTGGTGCTGGGGAGAAACTGCAGTTACCCGCAAGTTTCGGCGAGCGACCACACAGAACTTTTGAAATGGGACGCTTTTGTGGCAGGTATGCTGTCCTCCCAAATCCGCCAGCGATTGCTGGAGAAAGACACCCTAGGCCTCAAGGAGGCACGGGCCCTTGCAGGCTCCCTGGATGTGGCCTCCCAAAATGCCCACGCTTACTTCCCCGACCGCGCGGCAGCTCCCTGGGCAGCGTGGAACCCCTCCGCAGCTGACCCCGAGACATCTCCCATCCCCCCACAAGCTGTTGCTGCAAGGTGGCCTGGCAACCCCGGGGGGCCCCGCTGCTACTTTTGCTGGCAGGCCAAACACCCCTGGCAGCGCTGTCCGGCCCACGCATCCACCTGCAAGGGATGCGGGAAAAAGGGCCACTTCGTGGTGGTATGCCAGGCCCGTGCGGTCGCTGCAGTCTCCGGTGGCGAATGCGGACCGCCACCACAACGCCATCTTCCTCCTCCAGGGTCACGTGCAGCCCCCGGGCGCGCCATCATGTCCCGTGGACGCCGCGTGCGATGGATGGGCGCCGCCATTTTGTGCACCCCCCGCCATGTGCAACCAATGGGCTCCGCCATCTTGGATGGACTCCCGGTGGGGTGTCCGGTTAACAGCAGTGTCACCCGGATAGGTGCCGTTCTGGGGCCAGTCACACAGCGCAGCGTAGGGTTCTCTCCTCAGCGTCCAAGTCCTCCAGGAAATGCGTGTGGCCTCTTGCGGGGGAAATGGCGACTTGTTTGTTGCCTGGGGACGGTACCCTCACACCGTTGTCCGGAGCCTCGTGCCTGGCTTTGGTTTCTCACTCGATACTGCCGTCTGTCATCTGGGAACGCTGAGTCGGGGAAAGCTCCATGGTTGCTCCGGGGTGAGTCATGGCGGCAGTTGCGGGCCCTGCGGTGACTCCCAACCCGGGAGGTCGCCGTCACCTCTTTTCTGGTAGTCAGTGGCCGGGGGTCTCGGTGATGCCGAATGTTCAGGATCACCAAACCCTGAAGTTCCTGGAGCCTGCGGTCGGCGTTTTCCTGTGCGAGCGCTATGGCGACGGCCTTGTCAAAGGTCAGGGGGATCTCCATTAACAGCTTCCACTACATCTCCCGATCCCAAAACCCGCAAAGTAGTCCAGCAACAATTCAGCCTGGGTGGCTCCGAACCTGCAGGGGGCAGCGAGTCCCCATAAACAAACAAAGTATTCCCCTATGGACTCCGCTGGCATCTGTGATGCGGTATGGAAACAGTACCGTCAGACCATAATCGGTGGCTGTGGATTCAGGTAACGGTCCACCTGGTCGATCAGCGTGGCGAATGGCAACCCGTCCGGCGTGTGCGGTTAAGTCAAGTTCCTGATTAGTGCATAAGTTGGTCCGCCAACACGGTCAGCGAGATGACGGTATGTCGCTGGCCATTGGTGATGGCATCGTGAGTAAACAAAGTTGAAGTCTTTCAACGTACTGGGCCCAATCGTCCGAGTCGCGTCAAAAGGCTCGAGTTTACCGATGTGTGCTGTGCCTGCCAGTTGGAGAGCGGCCTCTTGAGGTTGTTGACAAATGATTCAAGGTCGCAGGACTAGCCTCTTACAGCAGCTCCACTTTAACCTCATCGCCAATGTTGTAGACGGAGGCAAAGACTCGACGAGAGGCCAGGCTGACAGGGTACAACTCACTTTATTGCACACTAGTCACAATAATTACTCCTCTCCACACTCCACAGGGTCTCCTTCCCTGAACTGCTTCCAGGTCAGGGTTTATATTCTGCGGGAGCTCCTCCAATTAGGAAGGAACTCCTCACGCTAGTCACCTGAGTATCTCACACTCTGAGGTGAGGAGGGGAATCTGTCTCCGAGGTCCTGCTGCTCTGGCTGTAACCCTGCTACCGGACCTGGTGTGTTGTTCTGTATCCTGGCTGCCTTTATTGGACTTTGAAGCTTGGACTACGGCAAGGGTGAATGATGATATGACTGGTTGGATGGAGGAGAAATTGCTTGCAGGGGAAAGAGAGGATATTGTTTGTCTGCCTGCAGTTGCCACGCTTGAGATTCATACTTGTTACTGGCTGCCTTCCTGCTTATCTGCTGGGAGTCGAGATTGGGGGGATTTTGGTTGGCCTGCTACCGGGTTCAAAGTGGTGGAGAATGGACTCACTTTTGCAGTTTTGGACCGGATGGTGTCCGGAGACCGGATATTGGAACTGTGAGAGCAGCAGGGTGTTGGCCCAATTGACTATGTGTGCTGCTTGTACTGATCTTGGTTTTGTCTCATTGTTCGGGGATTGTATGGTTAGTCTTGTATTTTTGTTGTGTATTGTTATTTTGGCTCAGCGGCTAGATGCTCGCCAGTTGCGGCCCTCCTGTTTCTGTGCACTAGGGGTTGATGTGTCCTTCCCGGTGCGAGTGAGGGGGAAGGTTGTCCTCTCTCGCTCTCCTCAACCACGCGCTGCCTGTCATTTTCAGGTGGGCTAAGGTGCTTGGGGTGGCTTCATCAACGATGTGGCCTTTGCTGGAGCCGGGGGTGGGGGTGGGGAGTGTGCAATGGCTTTAGTACTGGCAGCTTTGCCTTGTAATTAATTGTTTGTAGAGTTTCTTGTGGTATTTTGACTTGTTTTTTTTTGTACAGGGTGTTGTCTCCCTCTCTCGTCCGCCACCGTCATGCACCGTATTGATGTGCTCTTTTCTGGTGGTCTGCGCTGCTTCTTTGAGTATCTTTTCACCAATGTGGGATGGGCATCGGTGTCTCCTCTTCGAGTGGTCTGTGCTGTTCATTTTGGCACCTTTCCACCGACATGGGGCTACCATTGGGGCGGGTGGGGGTGGGGGGCTGATGGTGGTGGGTGGTGTGCTGGCTTGAGAGCTGGGTGCTTTTAGCAAATTACTGATTTTTGTGACTGTTCTTCACATGTTGCTGATTCTTTTGTATTCTTGAGTTGTCAATAAACTTAAAATATTTGTAGGAGGGGAAACGGATGCTACACAGTCCTGTCCCTGTAGGGGTCAGAACACTGGCATCCACTGCACTCTGGGGTCGGGAATTCCACAGTTTCATGGCCATTTGAGAGAAGTAATTTCTTCTCATCTCTATTTTAAATCTGCTACCCCTTATCGAAAACTATAACCTCTTATTCTAGGTTATCCCGCAAGAGGCAATGCCTGCTCTACTTCTACTTTGTCAACACCTTTTATCATCCATATACCTCAATTAGATCTCCTCTCATTGTTCTAAACTCCAGACAGTATCGGCCGAAATTGCTCAATCTCTCTTCATAGGACAGACCCCTCATCTCTGGAATCAATCGAGTGAACCTCCTCTGAACTATTGCAACTCCATCTCTCCTCAAATAAGGGACCAAAACTGTACACAGTACTCGAGGTGCGGTCTCACCAATACTTTGTACAGTTGCAGCAATACTTCCTTACTTTTGTACTCAATCCCTTTAGATATAAAGGCCAGAATTCCATTTGCCTTTCTCATTTTCTGCTGTACCTGCAGCCAGTTTTCTGCGATTCATGCACGAGGACACCCAGATGTTTCTGCACCAGAGTACTCTGAGGTTTCTCTCCATTTCGATAATAAGTTGCCTTTCCATTTTTTCCGACCAATATGGATAACGTCACATTTATCCACATTAAACTGCATCTGCCAACTTTTGGCCCACTTGCCTAACCTATCTGTATCCATTTGTAAATTTCTTATTTCCTCATTGCAACCTGCTATCCCACCTATTTTAGTGTCATCTGCAAATTTGGCTACAGTACCTTCTATCCCTACTTCCAGTCCTTAATGTATATTGGAAATAGTTAGGGCACAAGGACCAAATCTTATGGCACTCCTCTAATTATATCTTGCCAATCAGAAAAAGAACCATTTATCCCGACTCTTTGCCTCTGTCGGTTAACCAGTCTTCCATCCAAGCTAATAAATTACCCCTGATTCCATGTGATCTTACCTTGGATGTTAACCTTTTGTGCGGCTGATGCACGATCAATGACCACTATAGCGAGGTTGTAGTCCAACTGAAGGCTTTAATAAGCTAGCGAAATTCCACCAGTATGTTTATGTGCGGCCGTTCACGGTTTATACCGACCACAAGCCCCTGCTGGGGTTGTTTAAAGAAGATCGGGTGATTACACCGATAGCATCGGCCCGGGTTCTACGGTGGGCCTTGCTGCTGATGGCCTACACGTACACTATGGAGCTTCGCCCGGCACAAGAATCCCGCATGCGGACGCGTTGAGCTGCGTGCCTCTACCCAGGAAGCTTCCAGCTCCCGCACCAGCTGCCGAGGTGATAGCCGTGCTCCATTTCATGGACACTTTGCCAGTAATGGCAGCTCATGTCAGAGAATGGACACAGACCAACCCCGAGCTGTCAAGGGTCTGACATATGGTCCAATGCGGGTCCCAAAATAGGGCAATGTCAGATGGGCTGAGGACCTACATGCCAAGCTACCTGAACAGGGATGGGCATCCCTGCTGAAAGACCTCCATAACAGGCACCCCGGGGTGGCCAAGGTGAAAATGTTGGCACGCAGCTACGTTTGGTGGCCTGGACTTGATGCAGAGATTGAGCAGGTGGCCTAAAATTGCACCCCATGCCAGGGACACCAGAGGGCTCCACCGGCGACCCCGATGCATCCCTGGGAGTGACCCGGGAAGTCTTGGTCACGTCTACATATCGACTTTGCCAGCCCGTTTCGAGGGGGCACATTCCTTATAATAGTGGTTGCCCAGTCGAGGTGGCTGGAAGTACACCAGGTCCCCACGGCGACCACTCAAGTAACAACGACTGAGGGTTATTTTTAGCATGCATGAACTGCCCGAGGTCCTGGTGTCCGACAATGGGGAGGTGTTCACGAGCCAGGAATTTGCTTCGTTCATGACTGCGAATGACATCAGACATGTACAGAGGAGCCCATACCACCCAGCCTCCAATAGGCTAGCCGAATGAGCGGTACAAATGTTCAAGAGAGCCATGAGAAATAAGACTTCAGGGTCATAGGAAACACGGTTGGCGAGGTCTCTTTGCAGTTATCGTAAGACGCTAATCATGTGAGAGTACATTTAAGAAATGGATGTTTATCAAATAGCTGTAGTGGATGTACCTTTAAGAAACGGGTGTTTATCAAATAGCTGTCAGTGTGTGGGTGGAACTGAGCTGTGACTCTGCTTTTACTTTTGCTTTGAGCAAAAAGCTGGTGTGTGTCTGTGTGTTTTAGTGTCGTTTTCAGAGCGAAGAGCTGCAGTGAAAGCAAGCAGATGTGCATGGATATCTCTACAAGCTAAAGAGTGTTCATTTGGGTGATTTCAAAGTAATACCTGTTTCTGTAGAGAATTTAAACCTGCTGTCTTTCTGTAAAAAGGGTCTTTTTGACTTATGGATGTTGTTAGGAAAGTTATGAAGGGTTACTTATAGAATATTGTAGTGGGGATTATTGGTGTTGATAGTTGTTAAGATGTTTACTGTGTGTTTATAAAGTGTCAACTCGATTCATAAATAAACATGGTTTTGTTTTAAACGTACTTTAGATCTCTGTTGCATCACACCTGTAGAGTGGGCCCTTGTGCTTCCCAAAACCAAAATCTATTAAAAGTTGTGGGTCAGGTGAACTCCATGCTACACTTTGGTGTTCTCTAAACCCTGTCCCATAATATGCCCCATGCCATAACCGGCATCGCACCGGCGGAGTTACGCATCGGGCGCTGAGTCTCGATGCATTTCAGCCTTGTCTTTCCCGACGTCGGGGCAAGTGTCCGTTAGCGGCAGAACCGCTCAGAGACGGACTCTCACCGCCGCCCACGGGCGCGCACCTTCACAACGGGTGACGCGGTTTATGTGAGGAGGTTCAGGGCTGGAGCCACATGGATCGCTGGGACAGTCCTCCACACAACGGGGCCAGTCTCCTACCCGGTCCAGGTGCAGGGGGCAGAGAGATGCCGTCACCTGGACCACTTACGACGATGTGACCAGGAACCACCGGCACGTGGCCTGGAGGCCCCCGCAGGACCCTGTCACCGTCCCCCATACAGCCAAGGAGAAGCCCCGGGACTAGAGGGGAACTTAGACCCCACCTGCCCGTTCTGCCTCCTGTCGAGACGCCAGGGGACCTGTGGCATCCCGTGGAGCTGGACATCGACAGCGTAGATAGCGAGCCGGATTCCGACAAGGACATTGGACCTCCCGGCGACGACACACGGGCACCACTTGTACCAGCAGCCTTACCGGCTGGGCCATGCCAGCTGCGACGTTCTTCGAGGAAGCAGCGGTGCCCGGTACATTACACACCTCTAGGACCGGCTGTAATGCTCCTGGAACTCCACCTGCAATCCAAGCGCCATTCGGCCCATCGTGTTTGCACTGGCCCTTGGAAAGAGCACCCTACTTAAGCCCACGCCTCCAGACTATCCCAGTAACCCCACCTAACCTTTTTTGGACACTAAGGGCAATTTAGCATGCCCAATCCACCTAACTTGCATATCTTTGTTCTGTGGAAGGAAACCGGAGAATCCGGAGGAAACCCACGCAGACACGGGGAGAACGTGCTGACCCCGCACAGACAGTGACCCAAGCCGGGAATTGAACCTGGGACCCTGGAGCTGTGAAGCAACAGTTCTAACCACTGTGCTACCGTGCCACCCATTCTGTGCGGAGTCTGCACGTTCTCCCTGTGTCTGCGTGGGTTTCCTCCGGGTGCTCCGGTTTCCTCCCACAAGTCGCGAAAGACTTGCTGTAAGGTGAATTGGACATTCTGAATTCTCCCTCAGTGTACCCGAACAGGCGCCGGAATGTGGCAACAAGGAGCTTTTCACAGTAACTTCATTGCAGTGTTAATGTAAGCCGACTTGTGACAATAAAGATTATTTAAAAAAAGAATGGATAGTGGAGAATAAAGTGAGTTGAACCCTGTCACCTGACTTCTCATGGAGTCTTTGCCTGTCCACAACAGCTGGGACATAAATTTGAGAAGAAGGTAGTCATATTTTTAAGTAGTAATGGATTGAAGAGTTATGGAGAATGAGTAGGAAAGTGGAGTGGAAGCCAAGAGAAGATCAGCCATGATGGTATTGAAAGGCAGAGTGGGGTCGAGAGTCTGAATTGCCCAGCCTAGCCCACCTGTGAGTTCAGGCCCACAGGAGTCCTGCTCCCAGTTCTTATGTTCTTACTAATGTCCTTTAACATGCATTGAAGGAAGGGCTGGCTGAGCAAGTTCAGTCATTCCCCATAGAGTGATGGGTACAACCCTGGACACGAACATGAATATTCCATAAAGAATGAACAAAGCAACACAACATTGTGGAAGAAACAACAAAGAAAATGTCCCTAAATCTTCTGTAACCAGCAGTGCCAGCCGACCACGTTTAACTCGCTGACTAAGTTAGTCTCGACAAACAACATTGATCCACTCATGAATAAGGTGACATCCATGTAACGTGAAATATTTACAAAAGAAATTTACTTTTGAAAACCATATTTGTGCTCTCAGGTCTGATGTCAATGGCAATGGTGTCAGACAGGAAGGTTGGGTCATGATGCAGAGCTTGTTTGTCCAGGGCCAGATTGAAGCTGCAACATTGTCAGCTGATGCCAGGTTTCACCAATTAAAAGCTAGGTCTATCCTACCCGTGGACAGAGCACATACAGAGACGGTCTGACATATTCTGCGTGGTATGATTCTGTGGGTATAACTATGTCAGGCTGTTGTTTGACTAATCTGTGAGGTAGCCTTCCCAATGTTGGTAAGGTCCCCAGATATTAGTCAATAAGGCTTTGCAGGGTCAACAGGGCTGAGTTTGCTGTTGTCATTTCAGGTGCCTAGGGGGATGGAGTGTGGTCTGTCTGGTTTCTTTCCTTATTGACTTTCTAGTCAGTTGATATATCTGAGTGGCTTGCCAGGCTATTTCAGAGAGCAGTTAAGAGTCAGTCACATTGCTGTGGGTCTAGACTCCATGTAGGCTCGGCGAGGCCTGACAGGGGAGGCAGATTTATTTCCCCAAAGGGCATTAGTGAATCAGATGGGTTTTTCCAGTAACAGTGGCCCAATGAACACCATTAGATTTTTAATTCCAGATTGTTTGAAGTCAATTTCAATCTGCTGTGGTGGGATTTGAATCCGGGCCTCCAGAACATTACTCCGGATCTTTGGATTACTGGTCCGGTTACAATACCACTCTGCCACTAACTTTCCCAGAGACCCCAAGTGTAATATATCCAGAATAATGGCAATGTTACAACTCCTGAAGAGACAAATAACTTTTAAAATGATATGTGAATTTCTAGTAACTGACTGCAATGGATCACAAAACAAGATTACAAAGAGAAAAGCAACTTTGACTAAAGACTATCTTTTAGGCGTATGTACTCTAAATGACAGAAATGTTTCCTCCTGTGACTTTACACAACCAACAGTCCCACTCCATGGTTCAACTTTACTCTGTCCTTTAAGTGAACACTTCATCCTCTCAGAACCTGTTCAAAGCTATTCCCCATTCCTAATGGCTTCCTTTTTTATTCCTTTCCCAGCAGGGTAACGTCTAATCCCAGATCTGACTTGCTGTAAGGGTTCTACTGGACATTCCTCATCTCTAACCCATGTTAGCTGAATCTTCCAGCCTCCTTTAAATCCTCACCAACTCAATCTCTTCAATCTGAGCATGAGCTCCCACCAGCATTCATTGTGGTGAAAATTAAGGTCAGCATTTGCTCTGCTTCATGTGTAGGACTGGCTGCCTGAGTTTTCCTGCTCTCCCTCTCAGATTCTTGCAGACTGATTTCTGTCTGTGAGGGTCAGTGATATTGTAGCAAACCCTCTAACCTGATATTACAATGGTTTGTTATGGATTCTCAAACCCTATCTCCATGACAATGTGAATCACATGGCCCTTGTATCCAGGTAAAATGGTAATTAGCTATCCTCTAGACTCCCAACATAATTCTGCCTTGGGCAGTTTATCGCCAGTTTAAAGTATAACCATTTACAAAACCGGATATTCCGAACACCACCCTTTGAGACTTGGGGACGAATAGTCTTGCACAGTTAGCCTGCATTCTCTTGCCAATTTGCACATCTTGCATCTTCTGAGCAAGTGTCTTGACTTCAGCCTTTCTTGTCCCCAAAGCAAGCCACCCTGACAAAATTCAGAGCAGCTCACATGACCTCCTTCATTCCTTCACATTTATCTTTAATTAAAGGCACAGTCCCAATATGTAACAACCTTCTAAACATTGCATGTTAACATTCAGGAAAAAAATCCTCCAGTTTGTGGTGATATGGACAGCCCCATTTTACAAATCCTAAAATATTCAAGGGCATCAAGTTTCTATTTTTACAAGAAGAGTATCAAGAATGTGGTTATACCTTCTGTGTTGACACAAATAGCACACATTCTGGTAAGTAATGCCATCCGTTCCACAGACTGGAACTTGATCTGTGTTACATGGAACAACGCTGTCTAATTCACAGTTTGGCTGGAATATCAACCAGAATCATTTGTTTTTTTTTTTTTTTTATAAATGTTTTATTGAAAATTTTTTCCCAAACAACAATTTTTCCCCTCTTACAAAGCAAACGCAACAATAACAATACAGAAATTTTAAACAATACACAAGTAACAAAACCCCTTTATCTTTGACCTAAACTAAACCCCCCCTCCCCCCCCCCCCCCCCTCCCCCTGGGTTGCTGCTGCTGGTCATCTGTCTTCCCTCTAACGTTCCCCTAGGTAGTCGAGAAATGGCTGCCACCGCCTGGTGAACCCTTGAGCCGATCCTCTCAGGGCAAACTTTGTCTGCTCCAGTTTAATGAACCCCGCCATATCATTTACCCAGGCCTCCAGCCCGGGGGGTTTCGCCTCCTTCCACATGAGTAGGATCCTGCGCCGGGCTACTAGGGACGCAAAGGCCACAACGTCGGCCTCTTTCGCCTCCTGCACTCCCGACTCTTCCGCAACTCCAAATAGAGCTAACCCCCAGCCTGGTTTGACCCGGGCCCTCACCACCCGCGAAATCACTCCCGTCACTCCCTTCCAATACCCTTCCAGTGCCGGGCATGCCCAAAACATATGTGCGTGGTTTGCCGGGCTCCCGCCACACCTCCCACATTTGTCCTCCACTCCAAAGAACCTGCTCAATCTTGCTCCCGTTATGTGTGCTCTATGTAGCACCTTAAATTGAATCAGGCTAAGCCTGGCGCATGAGGAAGAGGAATTTACCCTGCTTAGGGCATCAGCCCACATACCCTCCTCTATCTCCTCCCCTAGTTCTTCTTCCCACTTTCCTTTTAGTTCGCCCACCGACTCCTCCCCCTCTTCCCTCATCTCTCGGTAAATCTCTGACACCTTGCCCTCTCCGACCCACACCCCTGAAAGCACCCTGTCCTGTATCCCCTGTGTCGGGAGCAATGGAAATTCCCTCACCTGTTGTCTAGTAAATGCCCTCACCTGCATATATCTCAAGAAATTTCCCCGGGGCAACTTATACTTTTCCTCCAATGCTCCCAAGCTCGCAAAAGTCCCATCTATAAATAAATCTCCCACCCTCCTAATTCCCAACTGGAACCAGCTCTGAAATCCTCCATCCATTCTTCCTGGGGCGAACCTATGGTTGTTCCTGATTGGGGACCCCACCAGGGCTCCCCGCACCCCTCTCTGTCGCCTCCACTGTCCCCAGATATTCAATGTTGCCGCCACCACCGGGTTCGTGGTAAACTTTTTAGGTGAGATCGGTAGCGGCGCCGTCACCAGCGCCTCTAAACTCGTCCCTTTACAGGACTTTCTCTCCAGTCTTTCCCACGCCGCTCCCTCACCCTCCATCATCCATTTACGTATCATTGCCACATTGGCGGCCCAATAGTAATCGCCCAAGTTCGGTAGTGCCAATCCTCCTCTGTCCCTACTACGCTGAAGGAACCCCCTCCTTACTCTCGGAACTTTCCCTGCCCACACGAAGCTCGTGATGCTCCTGTCTATTTTATTGAAAAAGGTCTTAGTGATTAGTATAGGGAGACATTGAAATACAAATAAGAACCTCGGGAGGACCATCATCTTAATTGCTTGCACCCTGCCCGCCAGCGATAGAGGCTGCATGTCCCACCTCTTGAAGTCCTCCTCCATTTGTTCTACCAACCGTGTCAGATTAAGTCTGTGCAAGGTTCCCCAGCTCCTAGCGATCTGAATCCCCAGGTATCGGAAGTTTCTTTCCACTTTCCTTAGAGGCAAGCCTTCTATCTCTCTACTCTGGTCCCCTGGATGTATCACAAATAATTCACTCTTCCCCATGTTTAGCCTATACCCCGAGAAATCCCCGAACCCCCTCAAAATTTGCATAACCTCTATCATTCCCCCCGCTGGGTCCGACACGTATAACAATAGGTCATCCGCATATAACGAGACTCGGTGTTCTTCTCCCCCTCTAATCACCCCTCTCCATTTCCTGGAGTCTCTCAACGCCATGGCCAGAGGTTCAATTGCCAACGCGAACAACAATGGAGACAGCGGGCATCCCTGTCTTGTTCCCCTATATAGTCGGAAATACTCCGATCTATGTCGACCTGTAACTACGCTTGCCGTTGGAGCCCCATAAAGAAGTCTAACCCAGCTAATAAACCCGTTCCCAAACCCAAACCTCCTTAACACTTCCCATAAATACTCCCACTCCACCCTATCAAATGCCTTCTCTGCGTCCATTGCCGCCACTATCTCTGCCTCCCCCTCCACTGGGGGCATCATTATCACCCCTAATAGTCGTCGCACGTTAACATTCAGTTGTCTCCCTTTTACGAACCCTGTCTGGTCTTCGTGCACCACCCCCGGGACACAGTCCTCTATCCTCGATGCCAGTACCTTTGCCAACAATTTGGCGTCCACGTTCAACAATGAAATGGGTCTATAGGACCCGCACTGCAACGGATCTTTATCCCTCTTCAAAATTAACGATATCGTCGCCTCCGACATCGTCGGGGGTAGAGTCCCCCCTTTCCTGGCCTCATTGAACGTCCTCACCATCAACGGGGCCAACAAGTCCACATATTTTCTGTAATACTCCACCGGGAACCCGTCTGGTCCTGGGGCCTTCCCTGCTTGCATGCTTCCCAGTCCCTTAATAACCTCGTCCACCCCAATCGGTGCCCCCAGGCCTACCACCCCCCGCTCCTCCACTTTCGGGAACCTCAATTGGTCCAGGAACTGCCGCATCCCCTCCTCTCCCTCTGGGGGTTGAGACCTATACAGTTCCTCATAGAAGGTCTTGAACACCTCATTTATCTTTCCTGCCCTTCGCACCGTGTCTCCCCTTTCGTCTCTAATTCCTCCTATTTCCCTCGCTGCTGCCCTCTTTCGCAATTGATGAGCCAACAGGCGACTCGCCTTTTCCCCATATTCATACCTCCTCCCCTGTGCCTTCCTCCACAGTACCTCCGCCTTTCTGGTGGTCAGAAGGTCAAATTCCGTCTGGAGTCGTCTCCTCTCCCTGTACAATTCCTCCTCCGGGGTCTCTGCAAATTCCCTATCCACCCTTAAAATCTCCCCCAGTAATCTTTCCCTTTCCTTGGCCTCTGTTTTCCTTTTGTGGGCCCCAATGGAGATCAGCTCTCCTCTGACCACCGCTTTTAGTGCTTCCCATACCACTCCCACAGGGACCTCGCCGTCGTCATTGACCTCCAGGTATCTCTCAATACACCCCCGCACTCTTGCACACACTCCCTCATCCGCCATCAGTCCCACATCTAATCGCCAGAGTGTTCTCTGCTCCCTTTCCTCTCCTAATTCCAGGTCCACCCAATGTGGGGCATGATCCGAAACCGCTATGGCTGAGTACTCAGCTTCTTCCACCCTAGAGATCAACGACCTTCCCAAAACAAAAAAATCTATCCGGGAGTACACTTTATGGACATGGGAGAAGAAGGAATACTCCCTAGCCCTAGGTCTAAGAAATCGCCATGGATCCACTCCCCCCATTTGGTCCATAAACCCCTTAAGTACCTTGGCCGCTGCCGGCCTTCTTCCGGTCCTTGAGCTGGATCTATCTAGCCCCGGGTCCAGCACCGTATTAAAGTCCCCTCCTAAAATCAAGTTTCCTACCTCCAGGTCCGGTATACGCCCCAGCATCCGTCTCATAAATCCCGCATCGTCCCAGTTTGGGGCATACACGTTAACCAACACGACCTCCATTCCCTCCAGCCTGCCACTCACCATTACATATCTACCTCCGCTATCTGCTACGATGTTCTTTGCTTCAAATGCGACCTGTTTCCCCACCAAAATGGCCACCCCTCTATTCTTTGCGTCCAGTCCTGAGTGGAACACCTGTCCCACCCATCCTTTCCTTAGCCTAACTTGGTCCGCCACCTTTAGGTGCGTCTCTTGGAGCATAACCACGTCTGCCCTTAGTCCTTTCAAATGCGCGAGCACTCGGGCCCTTTTTATCGGTCCGTTCAGGCCTCTCACGTTCCACGTGATCAGCCTCACTAGGGGGCTACCTGCCCCCCTCCCGTGTCGACTAGCCATTACCTTCTCTAGGCCAGTCCCATATCCCGCCTCCACGCTCCCGCTCGCTCCCCCAGCGTCGCACACCATCCCCGCCCACCCACTCTTTAGCCATTTCCTTTTGGATTTCCGCAGCAGCAACCCAGTTGTCCCCCCCCCCCTTCTCCCTCCCTCCTCCCCTCCCCGCTAGACCTCTTTCTAGCTTGATTGCTCCCCCCATATTACTTCCGTAAGTCAGCTGACTTCAACTGACCCCGGCTACTCCTGCTCACTCCTCGACCCCCCCCATGTGGGGAACTCCCATCCGCCTTGCGCCTGTCTTCCCGCCTTATTCTTTCTGGTGCGGGAACATCCCTTTACCTGACCCGCCTCTTATGGCGCAGCTCCCTTTCCCCTCCCCCTCCCCTTCCCCATTCTCCAACTATGTCCCGTCTTTCCCCCCTCACCGGCGCCCACATTTCCCCAATGTCTCCCCCCTTCCCTGTTTACTTCTCAATTAACTTCCACCGTAACATTAACAATAACATTTCCTGCAGCATCAGTCCCTCAGTTCCGATCCAATTTCTCTTCTTTGATGAAGGTCCATGCTTCCTCCGCCGTCTCGAAATAATGGTGTCTCTCCTGATACGTGACCCATAGTCTTGCCGGCTGCAGCATCCCGAACTTCACCTTCCTTTTATGCAACACCTCTTTGGCTCGGTTGAAGCTCGCCCTCCTTCTCGCCACCTCCGCACTCCAATCCTGGTATACCCGTACCACTGCATTCTCCCATCTGCTACTCCGCACCTTTTTAGCCCATCTCAGGACCTCTTCTCTATCCTTAAGGCGGTAAAATCGCACGATTATCGCCCTGGGTGGTTCTCCCGCTTTTGGTCTTCTCGCCGGAATCCGATTTGCCCACTCCACCTCCAAGGGGCCCGTAGGGGCCTCAGCACCCATCAGTGAGCTCAGCATCGTACTTGCGTACGCTCCACAGTCCACTCCTTCCACACCCTCAGGGAGACCCAGTATCCGAAGGTTCTTCCTTCGCGCTCCATTTTCTAGGGCTTCGATCCTTTCAGTACACTTTTTATGAAGTGCCTCGTGCGTCTGTGTCTTAACCGCCAGGCCCAGGATCTCGTCCTCAATATCTGTCACCTTCTGCTCCACCACACGGAGCTCTGTCTCCTGGGTCTTTAATGTCTCCTTGAGCCCCTCAATTGCCTGTAGCAACGGGGTCAGCACCTCCCTCTTCAGCAGCTCCACGCACCGTCTCACAATTTCATGCTCAGGCCCCCATGTCGCCTGCGCTTTCTCCGCCGCCATCTTGTACTTCTCTCTTTCTGACCCTTTGGTCGACGATTCCTCGCGCTGCAGCCGCCGCCGCCGGTTTTTTCCTCCTTCGTTTGGGGGGGACTCCCTTCTCACACGCCCCACACCGGGTTGCGTCGTCGAAAAATTCCCCGTTGAGGCTCTTAAAAGAGCCCGAAGGTCCGTCGGAGCTGGAGCCGCCGAAGCGTGCGGCTAGCTAGGCATCACCGCAACCGGAAGTCCCTTCAGTGGCCTTGATGAGGTCTTTTCACAGTTGTTCCCTCTGCTGCTAGAATTCACCTTTGATACAGGCCCTCAGGTCAGCTTGCAGCTTTAAGCTTGCCCTTCCCCCGCCTGCATGCTGGAAGAGGCCCTGTTTATCCTGTAGTTGCAGCCAAATCTTTCACTGTTTCTGCGTGTGTCTGGCAACCAAGAGACATACCCTTCCTGGGGGACACTGTCGGGGGAATATTGCCGCCTTCTTCCCACACCGGGAAATGTCAAACAAATGCCGTGGGGGCCCTGTAAAAGAGCCCAAAAGTCCGTTCCAAGCAGGAGCTGCCGAATATGCGACCTAGCTCTGCATAGCCGCACCCGGAAGTCAACCAGAATCATTTGTGATGATTGATTATTTTGAAGCAGAATTGTTCATCAATGGACAGTAATAAAGGTTTTCCAGTGTTGATACTGAAATATAGACACTTGATAATTTCAGAGTGAAACATTGACTCTATCGCAGAATAGAGAGGGAGCTACAGGCACTCTCAAATGGAAAATGAAAAACAAGGGGCGGGATTCTCCGCGGACTGGTGGGATGGGCCACTCCAGTGCCAAGGAAATCTCCACACCTTCAGGGGTTAGGCCGGCGCCAGAGTGTTTTGCGCCGCACCGGCCGGCGCGGAAGGGCCTCTGCCAGCCAGCGCGCGTTGACGCACGAGCGGGAGCGCCAGCGTGTTCTGGCGTAATCCCAGCACATACGCAGGGGGGTTCTTCTCCGCACCGGCCATTGTGGAGGTCCAAAGCATCCGGTGCGGAGGGAAGGAGTGCCCTCACGGCACAGATCCACCCGTGGATCGGTGGGCCCCGATCGCGGCCAGGCCGCCGTGGGGGCACCCCCCAGGGCCAGATCCCCCCCCCCCCGAGGACTCTGCAGGCCGCCTGTGGAGCTAGGTCATGCTTTGATTTACGCGGTTGGGACCGGCCGAAAACGGACGGACACTCGGACTATCGCGGGCCGGAGAACTGCCGGGAGGGGCCGCTGACCGGCGCGACAAGATTTCCGTTCCCACCGAAAAAATGGCGGCGGAGAATTCGGCAGCCAGTGGGGACAGGATTCATGCAGCCCCCTCCGGCGATTCTCCGAACCGGCGGTGGGGGGGTGGTTCGGAGAATCCCGCCCAAGAATTGAGAATGAAATACAGCAAGCAGGATTCTCCGACCCCCCGGCGGATCGGAGAATCCCCGGGAGGTGGCGGGAATCCCTCCCCGCCGCTCCGACGCCGGCTGCCCTATCTCCGGCCCGCAAAAAAGCACGCCGATGGGAATCGCGCAGCGCGCCTTGCGGTATGGAGAGAATCGGCGCAACGGGGCTGCTGCAAATCTCCAGCCCGGATTGGCTGAAGTCCCCCCGACGTGACCACAGGTCACACCGACGTAAATCAAAGTAGGTTTTAAATGGTGTCAACCAGTCGTGCTGGCTGACGCCGGCGAGCGAGGAGGTAACGGTCGGCATGGGGCGGCCACCGCAGAGGAGACGGCACGGCCGTGGGTGGGGAGGGGGTTGCGGGTGCCAGTGGAGGATGCTCCCCAGGGCCGGAGGTGCGTGCCGGTGAACGGGGCCAGTTCCGGGAGTGGGGGGGTGGCATGGGGTCGGGAGGGGATCAGGGGTGCCTGTGATGGGAGCGCCGGGGATGGGAGCGCCAGCAAAGGGATCGGGGTGCCGTGGAGGGGATCAGGTGCCAGGGATCGGGGTGCCGGGGAGAGGGTCGGGGTGCCGGGGTTCGGGGTGCCGGTGAGACGATCGGGGTGCCGGGGATCGGGGTGCCGGGGAGGGGATCGGGTGCCGGGGATCGGGGTGGCCGGGGATCGGGGTGCCGGGGAGGGGATCGGGGTGCCGGGGAGGGGATCAGGGTGCTGGGGAGGGGATCGGGTGCTGGGGAGGGGTTTGGGTGCCAGGGAGGGGATTGGGTGCCAGGGGGGGATCGGGGTGGCCGGGGATCGGGGTGCCGGGGTTGGGGATCGGGGTGTCGGGGAGGGGATCTGGGTGCCGGGGAGGGGATCGGGGTGGCCGGGGATCAGGGTGCCGGGGAGGGGATTGGGGTGGCCGGGGATCGGGGTGCCAGGGAGGGGATCGGGTGCCGGGGATCGGGGTGGCTGGGGAGGGGATCAGGGTGCCAGGGAGGGGATTGGGTGCTGGGGATAGGATCGGGGAGGGCATCGGGATTGCTGGGGAGGGGATCGGGGTGCCAGGGAGGGGATTGGGTGCAGGGGAGGGGATCGGGGAGGGGATCAGGATTGCTGGGGAGAGGATCAGGGTGCCACGGAGATGATCGGGTGCCAGGGAGATGATCGGGTGCCGCGGAGGGGATCGGGGTGCCGGGGAGGGGATCGGGTTCCGGGGATCAGGGTGCTGGAGAGGGGATCGGGTGCTGGGGAGGGGATCGGGGTGCCGGGGAGGGGATCGGGTGCTGAGGATCGGGGTGCCGGAGAGGGGATCGGGTGCCGGTGAGGGGATCTGGTTGCCGGGGAGGGGAACCGGTGCTGAGGATCGGGGTGCCGGAGAGGGGATCGGGTGCCGGGGAGGGGATCTGGTTGCCGGGGAGGGGAACCGGTGCTGAGGATCGGGGTGCTGGGGAGGGGATCGGGGTGCCGGAAGTGGGGATCGGGGAGGGGATCGGGATTGCCGGGGATCAGTGTTGCCGGGGATCGGCGTTGCCGGGGAGGAGATCGGGGTTGCCGGGGATCGGGAGGGGATCGGGTTTGCCGGGGATCAGGATTGCCGGGGATCGGGGTGCCGTGAAGGGGATTGGGATGCCGGAGAAGGGATTGTGGCCCGGGGAAGGGATCGGGGGTGCCGGGTAGGGGAGTGCCGGGGAGGAGATCGGGGGTGCCGGGGATCGGGTGTCCCAGGGTGGGACTGCCGGGGAGGGGGTCAGGGGGTGCCAGGGAGGGGAGTGCCAGGGAGGGCATCGGGGGTGCCGGGGATCGGAGTGCCGGGGATGGGGGCTGTTGCCTGGCCAGGTGCCAGCTGGCATCAGTGGCAACCATGCAGCCCATGGCACCTGGCTGCGGAGGGGGGTATGGGCAATGATGGCATGTCGTCTATCCCCACCCCCTGCAGACCGTTATGTTTGGGCAAACCGAGCGATGTTGGCCGCCGTAGCCGGGGCCGCTCGTCCACATGTTGCCCTATGGGAGCTGGAGCAGGGACATGCAAGGGAGGTGGCCTCACCCACCACTCTCACCCTGCCCACCACCGCATTAGCATCATGCACACCACCCCTCTATTGCACATCCACCTGCGGCACAACGGGCCGGGCTCACACGGTCGCCGGTGGAAGCAGGTCTATTGCAGGCCATGGAGGATGATGACAACCCGCTCTGCGATGAGCTCCAGGCTCTACATCATTGGACAATGTCTGACCCATGGCCACAGTAACACCCTCCACCTGGGAGGTCCCTGCATGCGGCCTGGACACTGCAGTGCACGTACCCGTCGTCTGCCCGGGGGGATGGCGAGGGCAACCCGGGGAGGGGGGGGTACACTCACCTGAGCCCGACATCCTATCACCCCTCACACACACACTGGCGCTCATCCCGCACCCCACACCACACAGAGCATGGAGGCTTCTGAGGGTGTGAAAGTGATTATAATGACAAACAGTTCATACACGTGCCCTAGCCTCTGTCGTGTTAGGTACACTGGTCTAACACTGGCTGCAACTGGATGCAGCTTAGATCAGAAAGATACTCCAGACCTTGAAGTAAGTTCAATCAGGTTTATTGAACTAATAGCACAGTTAGCACAGTTCTCTGTGAGTTCGACTCTCTGCTAACCTAGGTGTGGATACTCTGTCTGACTGAACCAGACTAGCTCTTAGCCACGTGGTGGAGGTGTGAGATTGTAACAACACCCTTTACTGACTCTCGAGATGCTCATCAGTGGAAAGAGGCGGAGTGTGAGTGCCTCGTGTCTTTTATAGTCAGATCCCACCCCTGAGTGTCCTGCCTGCTTATTGGTCATGTGCTGTTCTCTGTATCCATTAGCTGCTTGTCTGTATATCATTATATGTGTGTCTGTATATCATGACATCTCCCTTTTTTTTAATGTTTGGATGACATATGTGAACGTATTTACAAGAATAGGCCAATATTACCATATATACATGCAGTGGATGTGAACATATGTACATGTGAAATCAGCTGTCCAATGCGAGAACACAGAACATAGCAAACAGAACAAATGTTCATAAGTCCAGTCTCTGTGGTTTGCGTCTGATCCTGGTCGACCGCCGGAGAGATGGTGGTGGGGACGACAGCGCCTTGATGTGCGGGATTGAAGCCTGACTGGTAGCCTCGTGAGTCGAGGTATCAGGAGGTGGCAAAACAACAGAAGGAAATGGAAAAGAATGTGGTTGCGGGTAGGCAACTTTGCGCAGTGCCCGTCTGTTTCGTGGCACAACAGAAGCATCAGCCAGACGCAGAACATACGAGCGGGGGGCAGCCTGTCGAACAACGGCAGCTGGAGCTGACCAGCCTCCATCAGGGATCTTGACCCGAACAGTGTCTGACGGGGATAACACGGGCAAATCGGTGGCATGAGCACCATAGCCCTGTTTCTGCCGGTCTCGGAGTAGCTGCACCTTCTGCAGCACCGGGAGGTGATCCGGGTTGGGCACGTGTATGGCTGGAAGTGTCGTTCGCAGGTCCCTGTTCATCAGGAGTTGAGCCGGCGACATGCCAGTGGACTTTAGGGTCGCCCTGTATGCAAGCAGCGCAAGGTGAATGTCTGGCACAGAATCCGTGGCCTTGCAGATGAGTTGCTTCACTATGTGCACCCCTTTGTCAAATTTTCCGTTTGACTGCGGATAGTGTGGGCTGGAAGTGACGTGTTTGAACTGATACAACTGGGCAAACAGAGACCATTCATGGCTGCTGAAGCACGGGCCATTGTCACTCATGACAGTGAGTGGGATACCATGCCTGGAGAACGTCTCCTTACAGGCCTTGATGACGGTCCGAGATGTGAGGTCTGAGAGTTTCACGACTTCAGGGTAATTGGAAAAGTAATCAATGATTAACACGTAATCACGACCATTTGCATGAAAGACGTCGATGCCAATCTTGGACCACGGAGAGGTTTCGATTTCATGCTGCTGAAGTGTCTCCTTACTCTGCGCTGGCTGGAAGCGTTGACAGGTCGCACAGTTAAGGACCATGTTCGCAATGTCCTGGCTGATCCTGGGCCAGTCGACAGCCTGCCTGGCTCTGCGTCTGCACTTTTCCACACCCAGGTGGCCCTCATGGATTTTACGGAGCACCAAGCTCTGGAGACTGTGTGGAATTACAATCCGGTCCAGTTTGAGGAGGATACCATCAACCACCGTCAGGTCGTCCTTTACATTGAAAAATTGAGGGCACTGCCCTTTCTGCCAGCCATTGGCTAGGTGTTGCATAACATGCTGCAAGAGGGGGTCTTTGGCTGACTCGTCACGGATCGAATCACCTTCTCATCAGATGCCGGGAGGGTGCTAGCACACAGCTGCACCTGTGACTCACCCTGTGACTCAATTTGCCGGATGACATTCAGTGGTTCACTCGGCACAGTGATGGAGCGGGACAGTGTATCGTCAATGATGAGCTCCTTGCCAGGCGTTTAGACCAGGTCAAAGTCGTACCTTCTGAGTTTGAGGAGGATGCGCTGCAACCGAGGCGTCATGTCATTAAGGTCCTTGTGGATAATGTGGACTAGGGGCCTGTGATCCGTTTCGACTGTGAATGTCGGCAGGCCGTAGACATAGTCGTGAAACTTGAGAATGCCAGTGAGAAGGCCCAGGCATTCCTTCTCGATTTGTGCATACCTTTGTTCGGTGGGCATCATTGCCCTTGATGCGAGGGAACCGGTGCCCAGGATGATGTGTCTTCGCATTACAGCAGGACCGCACCGATGCCATCCTGGCTCGCATCTGTCGAGATTTTCATTTCCCTACCTGGGTCGAAAATGCCAATACGGGTGCAGTGGTGAGCTTGGCTTTCAGCTCCAACCACTCTGCCTGATGGGCCACCTTCCACTCGAAGGCAGTGGACTTCTTCACTAGGTTTCGTAGGGCCGTGGGGTGTGAGGCCATGTTTGGGATGAACTTGCCCAGAAAATTGACCATGCCCAGGAAGCGCAATACCGCCTTCTTGTCTTCCGGAACCTTCATGACTGCGATGGCCTTGACCTTGTCTGTGTCGGGGCACACGCCCTGCTGAGAGATCTGGTCTCCTAGGAACTTGAGTGTCGACATGCCAAAGCAACATTTGGCCCTGTTCAGCTTCAGGCCATTGGCATGGACATGGGGGAATACCTGCTGGACACAGGAAACATGATCCTCGCGGGTTGTGGACCATATGATGACGTCGTCCACGTACACACAAACCCCTTCGATGCCCTCCATCATCTGCTCCATGATGCTATGAAATATCTCCGATGCCGAGATGATGCCGAAAGGCATACGGTTATAGCAGTACCTGCCAAACGGTGTGTTGAAGGTGCAGAGCCTTCTGCTGGACTCATCCAGCTGGTTTTGCCAGAATCGATGTGACGCATCTAACTTCGTGAAAACCGTGCATGTGCCATCTCACTAGTGAGTTCCTCCCGCTTCGGGATGGGGTAGTGTTCACGCATTACATTCTGGTTGAGATCCTTGGGATCAATGCAGGTGCGCAGGTCTCCATCGGGCTGACCCAGTCAGTCGGTTCGGTTACCCTGGAAATGATCCCCTGCTGCTGCAGCTCCTTGAGCTGTTCCTTCAGGCGCTCCTTCAGCGGAGCCGGGACACAGCATGGTGCATGGACCACTGGCTTGGCATCAGGTCGCAGTGGGATCTTGTACCGATATGGCAAGGTGCCCATCCCGTCAAACACATCTGGATACTGAGCGATGATGTTGTCAATGCCAGCTTGAAGATCCACGTTGGAGGATGTCGTTGAATAAACCCGCTGCACCAGGTTTAGCATTTTGCAGGCATGCGCGCCCAGTAGTGATGCACTGTCCGGCTTGACAATTTCAAACCTTAGCCGTGCATGGGTACTCTGGTTGGAGACGAATAGATGGCAGGACCCCAGAGCCGGGATGGCATTACCGTTATAGTCCAGGAGCTGGCAGGCTGCTGGAAGGACCTTGGGGGGCTTCTTGATGCATTTGAAGTCTGTCTGTGAGAGGAGGTTGGCAGAAGCACTTGTGTCCAGCTTGAACTGGATGGAGCAGCAGTTGACCTGCATCACCGCACGCCATTCGTTCTCCGAATCCACAGCGAGGATGGACTGAATGCGAGAAGAGTTAGATGTGGCATGTTCACGTGTAGTAATGATGCCCACTCGGTAGGCGGACTCCAGGCACTCGTCCTCTGGATCCGTTGTGCTGCCAGGATCAGAATCCTGTAATCGCCGTTGCACATTCCGGACACGCCGTCGTCAGAATTGGGAGCGCTGGCCTCTGACTGGTGGTGTAGACCTGCACAAGGCTGCATAGTGTCCAGGCTACCCGCAGTTTAAACATCGCCTGTCTCTTGCAGGGCAGTGCCCCTGTAATTGGGCGTTGCCACAGTGCTGGCACGTCATGATGTCGGCGTCGTGACGCGGTGTACGTCATCGCACATGCGCAGTGTGGTCGGCAGACGTCTGCACCTGCGCAGTGTGGGTGTCGGCCGCTTCGTTATCCCATTCGCATCGCGCATGCGTGGGGCTCCGGGAAAAGCGCGCGAGATGGCCGCAGTCTTCAATGCTGAGGCGCTGCATCCGGGAGATGGCCTACTCTGCCTTGTGGGAGGCAAGTGTCTCATTCTCAACCGATTTGTATTGGGAATACCAATTTTTTTGCGTGTTCATGCACTGTACATGTTTCAATCGCGACTGGCAGGGTCATATGCTTGATTTTTAAGAGCTGCTCTCAGAGGATCAGAGTGAACTCCAAACATGATTTGGTCTCTGATCATGGAGTCAGCAATATCACAAATGTTGCAGGACAGCGCTAGTAGGCGGAGGCTAATTAAGAAGGCATTGAAAGATTCATCTTCACCTTGAAGACGTTGTTTGAATATGTAGCGCTGGAAGATTTCATTGGTGTCCACTTCACAGTGACTATCGAACTTGTCCAGGATGGTCTGAAACGTTGTCTTGTCCTGGCCTTCGGTGAAGTTAAACGAGTTGAAGAGTTCGATGGCTTGATCACCGCTGTTGAGAGGAGAAGCGCGATCTTTCTTGCATCAGATGCACCCTCGAGGTCTGAGGCTTCGATGTACAGCAGAAATCTTTGCTTGAATATCCGCCAGTTGGCACTGAGATTGCCGGAGGTCCTGAGCTGGTGAGGAGCCTGAATCTTCTCCATGGTGCCGGGATACATTTGCTGGTCGTCACGGAGCGGACTGAGGTAAGCCACCTTAAATTTGTAGTCCCCTGATGTCATGTCGTGTTAGGTACACTGGTCTAACACTGGCTGCAACTGGATGCAGCTTAGATCAGAAAGATACTCCAGACCTTGAAGTTAGTTCAATCAGGTTTATTCAACTAATAGCACAGTTAGCACAGTTCTCTGTGAGTTCAGCTCTCTGCTACCTTAAGTGTGGTTACTCTGTCTGACTGAACCAGACTAGCTCTTAGCCACGTGGTGGAGGTGTGAGATTGTAACAATATCCTTGACAGTGGAAAGAGGCGGAGTGTAAGTGCCTCGTGTCTTTTATAGTGAGATCCCACCCCTGAGTGTCCTGCCTGCTTATTGGTCATGTCCTGTTCTCTGTGTCCATTAGCTGCTTGTCTGTATATCATTATGTGTGTGTCTGCATATCATGACAGCCCCCATAAATAATGTGTGCCCTGCACCCATGCCAACTTACTCAGTGTCTAATTTTTTGGCCTTTCGGGCGTTATCACTACGCCTAGGTAGTTCCCCAGACGGTACAGCAGAACTGGAGGTTGATTGCTGTGATTCCTGCCCTGTGACGAGGGTCCCCTTTGGTGGCCGTTTCCTGGGGCGGCCGGTTTGGATGGGCCAGGCTGCGCCTCGGGCGAGCGGGATGGCGAGCTGCCAGCCTGTCCTGCCCGTTGGCCACCAGATGCACCTGGGACGGAAGGGGGGGGGAGTCCGAGGTGTCGCGGTGTTCCGGGACCTCCCCTGCAGGGGGAGCCGGAATGGGCCCCAGCATCCCATCCTCTCTCGGGGTGCCCAATGGCCCCGAGCCTCTCCATGGGTTGGGGGTGCGAACGAATCCAGCAGCCGACGCACCCTCGGCACCTGGCGCTGCCAGTCCTGGAGGCCCGCCCTGGTATCAACGAGGGTCTGCAAGTTTGCAGCCATGGAGTTCAGGGAGTTGGCCACCCCTGTCTGTGTCTGGGCGACGCCGGGCAGCACCTGTGCAATGGTGCCGATGCCCTCAGCAATGGCCTGCAGAGACTGGGCCATGGCCTGCAGAGACTGGGCCATGGCCTGCTGAGACTGGGCCACGGCCTGCAGAGACTGGGCCACGGCCTGCAGAGACTGGGCCATGGCCTGCAGAGACTGGGCTATGGCCTGCAGAGACTGGGCCATGGCCTGCAGAGACTGGGCTATGGCCTGCTGAGACTGGGCCATGGCCTGCAGAGACTGGGCCATGGCCTGCAGAGACTGGGCTATGGCCTGCTGAGACTGGGCCACGGCCTGCAGAGACTGGGCCATGGCCTGCTGAGACTGGGCAACGGCCTGCAGAGACTGGGCCATGGCCTGCTGACACTGGGCCACGGCCTGCAGAGACTGGGCCATTGCCTGCTGAGACTGGGCAACGGCCTGCAGAGACTGGGCCATGGCCTGCTGAGACTGGGCCACGGCCTGCAGAGACTGGGCCATGGCCTGCAGAGACTGGGCTATGGCCTGCTGAGACTGGGCCACGGCCTGCAGAGACTGGGCCATGGCCTGCTGAGACTGGGCCATGGCCTGCAGAGACTGGGCCATGGCCTGCTGAGACTGGGCCACGGCCTGCAGAGACTGGGCCATGGCCTGCTGAGACTGGGCTACGGCCTGCAGAGACTGGGCCATGGTCTGCTGAGACTGGGCCACGGCCTGCAGAGACTGGGCCATTGCCTGCTGAGACTGGGCAACGGCCTGCAGAGACTGGGCTATGGCCTGCTGAGACTGGGCCACGGCGTTGAGCGCCTCTGCGATCTGCAGCTGGCTCTGGCTCATGGCTTCCTGTGAGAAGGCAGCCATGTCCCGGGCCATGGACACCGCATGCACGGAAAGCCCCAGGCCTTGCATACTGCTCCCCATGTCTGACACCGTCGCACCCATTGCCTCCACCACGGATGCCACCCATGCGGTTTCAGCCTGGGTGGCACGCATGACCGGCACTACTCCCTGGTCCTGCAGGCGGGTGGACCCCTCCACCTGCGTCTGCAGCTGCCGCAAGCCGGCCCTCAGCCCCTTCGATCGTCCCTGGGTCCGTGACTGCATCCGGTCAATTGGTGGGTGTGGCAACTCCAGGAACCCAGGACCCATCTGGGCAGCAGATGGTTGCTAGGGCCGGGCTGCCCTCCGACTGCCCGGCCCCTCGGCTGCTCCTGCCTCCAACTGCTGTACCGGGACGGCTGTGTGGTGCGCACCAGTAAGTGTACCAGAAGCCTCATCGCTAAAGTGACCAACCGAGGTGAGTGTCTCTGCGATGGTGGAGGGTGTAGGAGATATCGGTGCCGTCATGTCGAGGTCTTCATCGGACCCGAAGTTCTGGGTCCCCTGGGGTGGTGTTTCCTGTCCGCCAGTCCCCTGTCTTTGAGTGTCCTGGGTGGGTGTGTCCTGTGTGTCAGTGTCCTGGGTGGGTGTGTCCTGTGTGTCAGTGTCCTGGGTGGGTGTGTCCTGTGTGTCAGTGTCCTGGGTGGGTGTGTCCTGTATGTCAGTGTCCTGGGTGGGTGTGTCCTGTGTGTCAGTGTCTTGGGTGGGTGTGTCCTGTGTGTCAGTGTCCTGGGTGGGTGTGTCCTCGGGAATGGAGAGAGAAACACAGACACTCCGGAATAGAGAGAGAAACACAGACACTTTGGAATGGAGAGAGAAACACAGACACTCTGGAATGGAGAGTGAAACACAGACACTCTGGAATGGAGAGAGAAACACAGACACTCTAGAATGGAGAGTGAAACATGGACACTCGGGAATGGAGAGAGAAACACAGACACTCTGGAATGGAGAGTGAAACACAGTCAATCTAGAATGGAGAGTGAAACACAGACACTCTGGAATGGAGAGTGAAACAAAGACACTCTGGAATGGAGAGAGAAACACAGACACTCGGGAATGGAGAGTGAAACAAAGACACTCCGGAATAGAGAGAGAAACACAGACACTCTGGAATGGAGAGTGAAACACAGACACTCTAGAATGGAGAGTGAAACACAGACACTCCGGAATAGAGAGAGAAACACAGACACTTGGGAATGGAGAGTGAAAGAAAGACACTCCGGAATGGAGAGTGAAACACAGACACTCGGGAATGGAGAGAGAAACACAGACACTCGGGAATGGAGAGTGAAACACAGACACTCCGGAATAGAGAGAGGAACACAGACACTCTGGAATGGAGAGTGAAACAAAGACACTCCGGAATAGAGAGAGAAACACAGACACTCTGGAATGGAGAGTGAAACACAGACACTCGGGAATGGAGAGAGAAACACAGACACTCTGGTATGGAGAGTGAAACAAAGGCACTCCGGAATAGAGAGAGAAACACAGACACTCGGAAATAGAGAGAGAAACACAGACACTCGGGAATGGAGAGTGAAACACAGACACTCTAGAATGGAGAGTGAAACACAGACACTCAGGAATAGAGAGAGAAACACAGACACTCAGGAATGGAGAGTGAAACACAGACACTCGGGAATGGAGAGAGAAACACAGACACTCTGGAATGGAGAGTGAAACAAAGACACTCCGGAATGGAGAGTGAAACACAGACACTCGGGAATGGAGAGAGAAACACAGACACTCTGGAATGGAGAGTGAAACAAACACACTCCGGAATGGAGAGTGAAACACAGACACTCTGGAATGGAGAGTGAAACAAAGACACTCCGGAATAGAGAGAGAAACACAGACACTCTAGAATGGAGAGTGAAACACAGACGCTCGGGAATGGAGAGAGAAACACAGACACTCTGGAATGGAGAGTGAAACACAGACACTCTAGAATGGAGAGTAAAACACAGACACTCTGGAATGGAGAGTGAAACACAGACACTCGGGAATGGAGAGAGAAACACAGACACTCTGGAATGGAGAGAGAAACACAGACACTCTAGAATGGAGAGTGAAACACAGACACCCGGGAATGGAGAGAGAAACACAGACACTCTGGAATGGAGAGTGAAACACAGACACTCTAGAATGGAGAGTGAAACACAGACACTCTGGAATGGAGAGTGAAACACAGACACCCGGGAATGGAGAGAGAAACACAGACACTCTGGTATGGAGAGTGAAACAAAGAGACTCCGGAATAGAGAGAGAAACACAGACACTCTAGAATGGAGAGTGAAACACAGACACTCGGGAATGGAGAGAGAAACACAGACACTCTGGTATGGAGAGTGAAACACTGACACTCGGGAATGGAGAGAGAAACACAGACACTCTGGAATGGAGAGTGAAACACAGACACTCTAGAATGGAGAGTAAAACACAGACACTCTGGAATGGAGAGTGAAACACAGACACTCGGGAATGGAGAGAGAAACACAGACACTCTGGAATGGAGAGTGAAACACAGACACTCTAGAATGGAGAGTAAAACACAGACACTCTGGAATGGAGAGTGAAACACAGACACTCTGGAATGGAGAGTGAAACACAGACACTCTAGAATGGAGAGTGAAACACAGACACTCTGGAATGGAGAGTGAAACAAAGACACTCCGGAATAGAGAGAGAAACACAGACACTCGGGAATGGAGAGAGAAGCACAGACACTCGGGAATGGAGAGAGAAAAACAGACACTCCGGAATGGAGAGAGAAACACAGACACTCCGGAATGGAGAGTGAAACACAGACACTCTGGAATGGAGAGTGAAACACAGACACACGGGAATGGAGAGTGAAACACAGACACTCAGGAATGGAGAGTGAAACACAGACACTCAGGAATGGAGAGTGAATCACAGACACTCTGGAATGGAGAGAGAAACAAAGAGACTCCGGACTAGAGATAGAAACAGAGACACTCTGGAATGGAGAGAGAAACACAAACACTCGAGAATGGAGAGTGAAACACAGACACTCTGGAATGGAGAGTGAAACACAGACACTGGGAATGGAGAGTGAAACATAGACACTCAGGAATGGAGAGAGAAACACAGACACTCTGGAATGGAGAGCGAAACACAGACACTATAGAATGGAGAGATAAACACAGACACTCGGAAATGGAGAGAGAAACACAGACACTCGGGAATGGAGAGTGAAACACAGACACTCGGAAATGGAGAGAGAAACACAGACACTCGGGAATGGAGAGTGAAACACAGACACTCGGGAATGGGGAGTGAACACAGACAATCTGAAATGGAGAGTGAAACACAGACACTCGGGAATGGAGAGTGAAACACAGACACTCGGGAATGGAGAGAGAAACACAGACACTCGGGAATGGAGAGTGAAACACAGGCACTCGGCAATGGAGAATGAAACACAGACACTATGAAATGGACAGCGAAACACAGACACTCGGGAATGGAGAGTGAAACACAGACACTCGGGAATGGAGAGAGAAACACAGACACTCGGGAATGGAGAATGAAACACAGACACTCGGGAATGGAGAGTGAAATACAGCCACTCTCGAGTGGAGAGAGAAACACAGACACTCGGAAATGGAGAGAGAAACACAGACACTTGGGAATCGAGAGTGAAACGCAGAAACTCTGAAATGGAGAGTCAAACACAGACACTCTGGAATGGAGAGAGAAACACAGACACTCTAGAATGGAGAGTGAAACAAAGACACTCCGGAATAGAGAGAGAAACACAGACACTCTGGAATGGAGAGTGAAACACAGACACTCGGGAATGGAGAGAGAAACACAGACACTCTGGTATGGAGAGTGAAACAAAGGCACTCCGGAATAGAGAGAGAAACACAGACACTCGGAAATAGAGAGAGAAACACAGACACTCGGGAATGGAGAGTGAAACAAAGACACTCCGGAATAGAGAGAGAAACACAGACACTCAGGAATGGAGAGTGAAACACAGACACTCGGGAATGGAGAGAGAAACACAGACACTCTGGAATGGAGAGTGAAACAAAGACACTCCGGAATAGAGAGAGAAACACAGACACTCAGGAATGGAGAGTGAAACACAGACACTCGGGAATGGAGAGAGAAACACAGACACTCTGGAATTGAGAGTGAAACACAGACACTCGGGAATGGAGAGAGAAACACAGACACTCTGGAATGGAGAGTGAAACAAAGACACTCTGGAATGGAGAGTGAAACAAAGACACACCGGAATGGAGAGTGAAACACAGACACTCTGGAATGGAGAGTGAAACAAAGACACTCCGGAATAGAGAGAGAAACACAGACACTCTAGAATGGAGAGTGAAACACAGACACTCGGGAATGGAGAGAGAAACACAGCCACTCTGGAATGGAGAGTGAAACACAGACACTCGGGAATGGAGAGAGAAACACAGACACTCTGGAATGGAGAGTGAAACGCAGACACTCTAGAATGGAGAGTAAAACACAGACACTCTGGAATGGAGAGTGAAACACAGACACTCGGGAATGGAGAGAGAAACACAGACACTCTGGAATGGAGAGAGAAACACAGACACTCTAGAATGGAGAGTGAAACACAGACACCCGGGAATGGAGAGAGAAACACAGACACTCTGGAATGGAGAGTGAAACACAGACACTCTAGAATGGAGAGTGAAACACAGACACTCTGGAATGGAGAGTGAAACACAGACACCCGGGAATGGAGAGAGAAACACAGACACTCTGGTATGGAGAGTGAAACAAAGGCACTCCGGAATAGAGAGAGAAACACAGACACTCGGAAATAGAGAGAGAAACACAGACACTCGGGAATGGAGAGTGAAACAAAGACACTCCGGAATAGAGAGAGAAACACAGACACTCTAGAATGGAGAGTGAAACACAGACACTCGGGAATGGAGAGAGAAACACAGACACTCTGGAATGGAGAGTGAAACACTGACACTCTGGAATGGAGAGTGAAACACTGACACTCGGGAATGGAGAGAGAAACACAGACACTCCGGAATGGAGAGTGAAACACAGACACTCTAGAATGGAGAGTAAAACACAGACACTCTGGAATGGAGAGTGAAACACAGACACTCGGGAATGGAGAGAGAAACACAGACACTCTGGAATGGAGAGTGAAACACAGACACTCTAGAATGGAGAGTAAAACACAGACACTCTGGAATGGAGAGTGAAACACAGACACTCTGGAATGGAGAGTGAAACACAGACACTCTAGAATGGAGAGTGAAACACAGACACTCTGGAATGGAGAGTGAAACAAAGACACTCCGGAATAGAGAGAGAAACACAGACACTCGGGAATGGAGAGAGAACCACAGACACTCGGGAATGGAGAGAGAAAAACAGACACTCCGGAATGGAGAGAGAAACACAGACACTCCGGAATGGAGAGTGCAACACAGACACTCTGGAATGGAGAGTGAAACACAGACACTCGGGAATGGAGAGTGAAACACAGACACTCAGGAATGGAGAGTGAAACACAGACACTCAGGAATGGAGAGTGAAACACAGACACTCTGGAATGGAGAGAGAAACAAAGAGACTCCGGACTAGAGATAGAAACAGAGACACTCTGGAATGGAGAGAGAAACACAAACACTCGAGAATGGAGAGTGAAACACAGACACTCTGGAATGGAGAGTGAAACACAGACACTGGGAATGGAGAGTGAAACATAGACACTCAGGAATGGAGAGAGAAACACAGACACTCTGGAATGGAGAGCGAAACACAGACACTATAGAATGGAGAGATAAACACAGACACTCGGAAATGGAGAGAGAAACACAGACACACGGGAATGGAGAGTGAAACACAGACACTCGGAAATGGAGAGAGAAACACAGACACTCGGGAATGGAGAGTGAAACACAGACACTCGGGAATGGGGAGTGAACACAGACAATCTGAAATGGAGAGTGAAACACAGACACTCGGGAATGGAGAGTGAAACACAGACACTCGGGAATGGAGAGAGAAACACAGACACTCGGGAATGGAGAGTGAAACACAGGAACTCGGCAATGGAGAATGAAACACAGACACTATGAAATGGACAGCGAAACACAGACACTCGGGAATGGAGAGTGAAACACAGACACTCGGGAATGGAGAGAGAAACACAGACACTCGGGAATGGAGAATGAAACACAGACACTCGGGAATGGAGAGTGAAATACAGCGACTCTCGAGTGGAGAGAGAAACACAGACACTCGGAAATGGAGAGAGAAACACAGACACTTGGGAATGGAGAGTGAAACGCAGAAACTCTGAAATGGAGAGTCAAACACAGACACTCTGGAATGGAGAGAGAAACACAGACACTCTAGAATGGAGAGTGAAACACGGACACTCGGGAATGGAGAGAGAAACACAGACACTCTGGAATGGAGAGTGAAACACAGTCAATCTAGAATGGAGAGTGAAACACAGACACTCTGGAATGGAGAGTGAAACAAAGACACTCTGGAATAGAGAGAGAAACACAGACACTCGGGAATGGAGAGTGAAACAAAGAAACTCCGGAATAGAGAGAGAAACACAGACACTCTGGAATGGAGAGTGAAACACAGACACTCTAGAATGGAGAGTGAAACAAAGACACTCCGGAATAGAGAGAGAAACACAGAATCTCTGGAATGGAGAGTGAAACAAAGACACTCTGGAATGGAGAGTGAAACAAAGACACTCCGGAATGGAGAGTGCAACACAGACACTCTGGAATGGAGAGTGAAACACAGACACTCGGGAATGGAGAGTGAAACACAGACACTCAGGAATGGAGAGTGAAACACAGACACTCAGGAATGGAGAGTGAAACACAGACACTCTGGAATGGAGAGAGAAACAAAGAGACTCCGGACTAGAGATAGAAACAGAGACACTCTGGAATGGAGAGAGAAACAGAAACACTCGAGAATGGAGAGTGAAACACAGACACTCTGGAATGGAGAGTGAAACACAGACACTGGGAATGGAGAGTGAAACATAGACACTCAGGAATGGAGAGTGAAACATAGACACTCAGGAATGGAGAGAGAAACACAGACACTCTGGAATGGAGAGCGAAACACAGACACTATAGAATGGAGAGATAAACACAGACACTCGGAAATGGAGAGAGAAACACAGACACACGGGAATGGAGAGTGAAACACAGACACTCGGAAATGGAGAGAGAAACAGACACTCGGGAATGGAGAGTGAAACACAGACACTCGGGAATGGGGAGTGAACACAGACAATCTGAAATGGAGAGTGAAACACAGACACTCGGGAATGGAGAGTGAAACACGGACACTCGGGAATGGAGAGAGAAACACAGACACTCGGGAATGGAGAGTGAAACACAGGAACTCGGTAATGGAGAATGAAACACAGACACTATGAAATGGACAGCGAAACACAGACACTCGGGAATGGAGAGTGAAACACAGACACTCGGGAATGGAGAGAGAAACACAGATACTCGGGAATGGAGAATGAAACACAGACACTCGGGAATGGAGAGTGAAATACAGCGACTCTCGAGTGGAGAGAGAAACACAGACACTCGGAAATGGAGAGAGAAACACAGACACTGGGGAATGGAGAGTGAAACGCAGAAACTCTGAAATGGAGAGTCAAACACAGGCACTCTGGAATGGAGAGAGAAACACAGACACTCTAGAATGGAGAGTGAAACACGGACACTCGGGAATGGAGAGAGAAACACAGACACTCTGGAATGGAGAGTGAAACACAGTCAATCTAGAATGGAGAGTGAAACACAGACACTCTGGAATGGAGAGTGAAACAAAGACACTCTGGAATAGAGAGAGAAACACAGACACTCGGGAATGGAGAGTGAAACAAAGACACTCCGGAACAGAGAGAGAAACACAGACACTCTGGAATGGAGAGTGAAACACAGACACTCTAGAATGGAGAGTGAAACAAAGACACTCCGGAATAGAGAGAGAAACACAGAATCTCTGGAATGGAGAGTGAAACAAAGACACTCTGGAATGGAGAGTGAAACAAAGACACTCCGGAATAGAGAGAGAAACACAGACACTCTGGAATGGAGAGTGAAACAAAGACACTCCGGAATAGAGAGAGAAACACAGACACTCTGGAATGGAGAGTGAAACACAGACACTCTAGAATGGAGAGTGAAACACAGACACTCTGGAATGGAGAGTGAAACAAAGACACTCCGGAATAGAGAGAGAAACACAGACACTCTAGAATGGAGAGTGAAACACAGACACTCGGGAATGGAGAGAGAAACACAGACACTCTGGAATGGAGAGTGAAACACTGACACTCGGGAATGGAGAGAGAAACACAGACACTCTGGAATGGAGAGTGAAACACAGACACTCTAGAATGGAGAGTAAAACACAGACGCTCTGGAATGGAGAGTGAAACACAGACACTCGGGAATGGAGAGAGAAACACAGACACTCTGGAATGGAGAGTGAAACACAGACACTCTAGAATGGAGAGTAAAACACAGACACTCTGGAATGGAGAGTGAAACACAGACACTCTGGAATGGAGAGTGAAACACAGACACTCTAGAATGGAGAGTGAAACACAGACACTCTAGAATGGAGAGTGAAACACAGACACTCTGGAATGGAGAGTGAAACAAAGACACTCCGGAATAGAGAAAGAAACACAGACACTCGGGAATGGAGAGAGAACCACAGACACTCGGGAATGGAGAGAGAAAAACAGACACTCCGGAATGGAGAGAGAAACACAGACACTCCGGAATGGAGAGTGAAACACAGACACTCTGGAATGGAGAGTGAAACACAGACACTCGGGAATGGAGAGTGAAACACAGACACTCAGGAATGGAGAGTGAAACACAGACACTCAGGAATGGAGAGTGAAACACAGACACTCTGGAATGGAGAGTGAAACAAAGAGACTCCGGACTAGAGATAGAAACAGAGACACTCTGGAATGGAGAGAGAAACACAAACACTCGAGAATGGAGAGTGAAACACAGACACTCGGAAATGGAGAGAGAAACACAGACACTCGGGAATGGAGAGCGAAACACAGACACTATAGAATGGAGAGATAAACACAGACACTCGGAAATGGAGAGAGAAACACAGACACTCGGGAATGGAGAGTGAAACACAGACACTCGGAAATGGAGAGAGAAACACAGACACTCGGGAATGGAGAGTGAAACACAGACACTCGGGAATGGGGAGTGAACACAGACAATCTGAAATGGAGAGTGAAACACAGACACTCGGGAATGGAGAGTGAAACACAGACACTCGGGAATGGAGAGAGAAACACAGACACTCGGGAATGGAGAGTGAAACACAGGCACTCGGCAATGGAGAATGAAACACAGACACTATGAAATGGACAGCGAAACACAGACACTCGGGAATGGAGAGAGAAACACAGACACTCGGGAATGGAGAATGAAACACAGACACTCGGGAATGGAGAGTGAAATACAGCGACTCTCGAGTGGAGAGAGAAACACAGACACTCGGAAATGGAGAGAGAAACACAGACACTTGGGAATGGAGAGTGAAACGCAGAAACTCTGAAATGGAGAGTCAAACACAGACACTCTGGAATGGAGAGAGAAACACAGACACTCTAGAATGGAGAGTGAAACACGGACACTCGGGAATGGAGAGAGAAACACAGACACTCTGGAATGGAGAGTGAAACACAGTCAATCTAGAATGGAGAGTGAAACACAGACACTCTGGAATGGAGAGTGAAACAAAGACACTCTGGAATAGAGAGAGAAACACAGACACTCGGGAATGGAGAGTGAAACAAAGACATTCCGGAATAGAGAGAGAAACACAGACACTCTGGAATGGAGAGTGAAACACAGACACTCTAGAATGGAGAGTGAAACAAAGACACTCCGGAATAGAGAGAGAAACACAGAATCTCTGGAATGGAGAGTGAAACAAAGACACTCTGGAATGGAGAGTGAAACAAAGACACTCCGGAATAGAGAGAGAAACACAGACACTCTGGAATGGAGAGTGAAACAAAGACACTCCGGAATAGAGAGAGAAACACAGACACTCTGGAATGGAGAGTGAAACACAGACACTCTAGAATGGAGAGTGAAACACAGACACTCTGGAATGGAGAGTGAAACAAAGACAATCCGGAATAGAGAGAGAAACACAGACACTCTAGAATGGAGAGTGAAACACAGACACTCGGGAATGGAGAGAGAAACACAGACACTCTGGAATGGAGAGTGAAACACTGACACTCGGGAATGGAGAGAGAAACACAGACACTCTGGAATGGAGAGTGAAACACAGACACTCTAGAATGGAGAGTAAAACACAGACACTCTGGAATGGAGAGTGAAACACAGACACTCGGGAATGGAGAGAGAAACACAGACACTCTGGAATGGAGAGTGAAACACAGACACTCTAGAATGGAGAGTAAAACACAGACACTCTAGAATGGAGAGTGAAACACAGACACTCTGGAATGGAGAGTGAAACACAGACACTCTAGAATGGAGAGTGAAACACAGACACTCTGGAATGGAGAGTGAAACAAAGACACTCCGGAATAGAGAGAGAAACACAGACACTCGGGAATGGAGAGAGAACCACAGACACTCGGGAATGGAGAGAGAAAAACAGACACTCCGGAATGGAGAGAGAAACACAGACACTCCGGAATGGAGAGTGAAACACAGACACTCTGGAATGGAGAGTGAAACACAGACACTCGGGAATGGAGAGTGAAACACAGACACTCAGGAATGGAGAGTGAAACACAGACACTCAGGAATGGAGAGTGAAACACAGACACTCTGGAATGGAGAGAGAAACAAAGAGACTCCGGACTAGAGATAGAAACAGAGACACTCTGGAATGGAGAGAGAAACACAAACACTCGAGAATGGAGAGTGAAACACAGACACTCTGGAATGGAGAGTGAAACACAGACACTGGGAATGGAGAGTGAAACATAGACACTCAGGAATGGAGAGAGAAACACAGACACTCTGGAATGGAGAGCGAAACACAGACACTATAGAATGGAGAGATAAACACAGACACTCGGAAATGGAGAGAGAAACAAAGACACTAGGGAATGGAGAGTGAAACACAGACACTCGGAAATGGAGAGAGAAACACAGACACTCGGGAATGGAGAGTGAAACACAGACACTCGGGAATGGGGAGTGAACACAGACAATCTGAAATGGAGAGTGAAACACAGACACTCGGGAATGGAGAGTGAAACACAGACACTCGGGAATGGAGAGAGAAACACAGACACTCGGGAATGGAGAGTGAAACACAGGCACTCGGCAATGGAGAATGAAACACAGACACTATGAAATGGACAGCGAAACACAGACACTCGGGAATGGAGAGTGAAACACAGACACTCGGGAATGGAGAGAGAAACACAGACACTCGGGAATGGAGAATGAAACACAGACACTCGGGAATGGAGAGTGAAATACAGCGACTCTCGAGTGGAGAGAGAAACACAGACACTCGGAAATGGAGAGAGAAACACAGACACTTGGGAATGGAGAGTGAAACGCAGAAACTCTGAAATGGAGAGTCAAACACAGACACTCTGGAATGGAGAGAGAAACACAGACACTCTAGAATGGAGAGTGAAACACGGACACTCGGGAATGGAGAGAGAAACACAGACACTCTGGAATGGAGAGTGAAACACAGTCAATCTAGAATGGAGAGTGAAACACAGACACTCTGGAATGGAGAGTGAAACAAAGACACTCTGGAATAGAGAGAGAAACACAGACACTCGGGAATGGAGAGTGAAACAAAGACACTCCGGAATAGAGAGAGAAACACAGACACTCTGGAATGGAGAGTGAAACACAGACACTCTAGAATGGAGAGTGAAACAAAGACACTCCGGAATAGAGAGAGAAACACAGACACTCTGGAATGGAGAGTGAAACAAAGACACTCCGGAATAGAGAGAGAAACACAGACACTCTGGAATGGAGAGTGAAACACAGACACTCTAGAATGGAGAGTGAAACACAGACACTCTGGAATGGAGAGTGAAACAAAGACAATCCGGAATAGAGAGAGAAACACAGACACTCTAGAATGGAGAGTGAAACACAGACACTCGGGAATGGAGAGAGAAACACAGACACTCTGGAATGGAGAGTGAAACACTGACACTCGGGAATGGAGAGAGAATCACAGACACTCTGGAATGGAGAGTGAAACACAGACACTCTAGAATGGAGAGTAAAACACAGACACTCTGGAATGGAGAGTGAAACACAGACACTCGGGAATGGAGAGAGAAACACAGACACTCTGGAATGGAGAGTGAAACACAGACACTCTAGAATGGAGAGTAAAACACAGACACTCTGGAATGGAGAGTGAAACACAGACACTCTGGAATGGAGAGTGAAACACAGACACTCTAGAATGGAGAGTGAAACACAGACACTCTGGAATGGAGAGTGAAACAAAGACACTCCGGAATAGAGAGAGAAACACAGACACTCGGGAATGGAGAGAGAACCACAGACACTCGGGAATGGAGAGAGAAAAACAGACACTCCGGAATGGAGAGAGAAACACAGACACTCCGGAATGGAGAGTGAAACACAGACACTCTGGAATGGAGAGTGAAACACAGACACTCGGGAATGGAGAGTGAAACACAGACACTCAGGAATGGAGAGTGAAACACAGACACTCAGGAATGGAGAGTGAAACACAGACACTCTGGAATGGAGAGAGAAACAAAGGGACTCCGGACTAGAGATAGAAACAGAGACACTCTGGAATGGAGAGAGAAACACAAACACTCGAGAATGGAGAGTGAAACACAGACACTCTGGAATGGAGAGTGAAACACAGACACTGGGAATGGAGAGTGAAACATAGACACTCAGGAATGGAGAGCGAAACACAGACACTATAGAATGGAGAGATAAACACAGACACTCGGAAATGGAGAGAGAAACACAGACACTCGGGAATGGAGAGTGAAACACAGACACTCGGAAATGGAGAGAGAAACACAGACACTCGGGAATGGAGAGTGAAACACAGACACTCGGGAATGGGGAGTGAACACAGACAATCTGAAATGGAGAGTGAAACACAGACACTCGGGAATGGAGAGTGAAACACAGACACTCGGGAATGGAGAGAGAAACACAGACACTCGGGAATGGAGAGTGAAACACAGGCACTCGGCAATGGAGAATGAAACACAGACACTATGAAATGGACAGCGAAACACAGACACTCAGGAATGGAGAGTGAAACACAGACACTCGGGAATGGAGAGAGAAACACAGACACTCGGGAATGGAGAATGAAACACACACTCGGGAATGGAGAGTGAAATACAGCGACTCTCGAGTGGAGAGAGAAACACAGACACTCGGAAATGGAGAGAGAAACACAGACACTTGGGAATGGAGAGTGAAACGCAGAAACTCTGAAATGGAGAGTCAAACACAGACACTCTGGAATGGAGAGAGAAACACAGACACTCTAGAATGGAGAGTGAAACACGGACACTCGGGAATGGAGAGAGAAACACAGACACTCTGGAATGGAGAGTGAAACACAGTCAATCTAGAATGGAGAGTGAAACACAGACACTCTGGAATGGAGAGTGAAACAAAGACACTCTGGAATAGAGAGAGAAACACAGACACTCGGGAATGGAGAGTGAAACAAAGACACTCCGGAATAGAGAGAGAAACACAGACACTCTGGAATGGAGAGTGAAACACAGGCACTCTAGAATGGAGAGTGAAACACAGACACTCTAGAATGGAGAGTAAAACACAGACACTCTGGAATGGAGAGTGAAACACAGACACTCTGGAATGGAGAGTGAAACACAGACACTCTAGAATGGAGAGTGAAACACAGACACTCTGGAATGGAGAGTGAAACAAAGACACTCCGGAATAGAGAGAGAAACACAGACACTCGGGAATGGAGAGAGAACCACAGACACTCGGGAATGGAGAGAGAAAAACAGACACTCCGGAATGGAGAGAGAAACACAGACACTCCGGAATGGAGAGTGAAACACAGACACTCTGGAATGGAGAGTGAAACACAGACACTCGGGAATGGAGAGTGAAACACAGACACTCAGGAATGGAGAGTGAAACACAGACACTCAGGAATGGAGAGTGAAACACAGACACTCTGGAATGGAAAGAGAAACAAAGAGACTCCGGACTAGAGATAGAAACAGAGACACTCTGGAATGGAGAGAGAAACACAAACACTCGAGAATGGAGAGTGAAACACAGACACTCTGGAATGGAGAGTGAAACACAGACACTGGGAATGGAGAGTGAAACATAGACACTCAGGAATGGAGAGAGAAACACAGACACTCTGGAATGGAGAGCGAAACACAGACACTATAGAATGGAGAGATAAACACAGACACTCGGAAATGGAGAGAGAAACACAGACACTCGGGAATGGAGAGTGAAACACAGACACTCGGAAATGGAGAGAGAAACACAGACACTCGGGAATGGAGAGTGAAACACAGACACTCGGGAATGGGGAGTGAACACAGACAATCTGAAATGGAGAGTGAAACACAGACACTCGGGAATGGAGAGTGAAACACAGACACTCGGGAATGGAGAGAGAAACACAGACACTCGGGAATGGAGAGTGAAACACAGGAACTCGGCAATCGAGAATGAAACACAGACACTATGAAATGGACAGCGAAACACAGACACTCGGGAATGGAGAGTGAAACACAGACACTCGGGAATGGAGAGAGAAACACAGACACTCGGGAATGGAGAATGAAACACAGACACTCGGGAATGGAGAGTGAAAGACAGCGACTCTCGAGTGGAGAGAGAAACACAGACACTTGGGAATGGAGAGTGAAACGCAGAAACTCTGAAATGGAGAGTCAAACACAGACACTCTGGAATGGAGAGAGAAACACAGACACTCTAGAATGGAGAGTGAAACACGGACACTCGGGAATGGAGAGAGAAACACAGACACTCTGGAATGGAGAGTGAAACACAGTCAATCTAGAATGGAGAGTGAAACACAGACACTCTGGAATGGAGAGTGAAACAAAGACACTCTGGAATAGAGAGAGAAACACAGACACTCGGGAATGGAGAGTGAAACAAAGACACTCCGGAATAGAGAGAGAAACACAGACAATCTGGAATGGAGAGTGAAACACAGACACTCTAGAATGGAGAGTGAAACAAAGACACTCCGGAATAGAGAGAGAAACACAGACACTCTGGAATGGAGAGTGAAACACAGACACTCTAGAATGGAGAGTGAAACACAGACACTCGGGAATGGAGAGAGAAACACAGACACTCTGGAATGGAGAGTGAAACACAGACACTCGGGAATGGAGAGAGAAACACAGACACTCTGGAATGGAGAGTGAAGCACAGACACTCTAGAATGGAGAGTAAAACACAGACACTCTGGAATGGAGAGTGAAACACAGACACTCGGGAATGGAGAGAGAAACACAGACACTCTGGAATGGAGAGTGAAACACAGACACTCTGGAATGGAGAGTGAAACACAGACACTCTGGAATGGAGAGTGAAACACAGACACTCTAGAATGGAGAGTGAAACACAGACACTCTGGAATGGAGAGTGAAACAAAGACACTCCGGAATAGAGAAAGAAACACAGACACTCGGGAATGGAGAGAGAACCACAGACACTCGGGAATGGAGAGAGAAAAACAGACACTCCGGAATGGAGAGAGAAACACAGACACTCCGGAATGGAGAGTGAAACACAGACACTCTGGAATGGAGAGTGAAACACAAACACTCGGGAATGGAGAGTGAAACACAGACACTCAGGAATGGAGAGTGAAACACAGACACTCAGGAATGGAGAGTGAAACACAGACACTCTGGAATGGAGAGAGAAACAAAGAGACTCCGGACTAGAGAAAGAAACAGAGACACTCTGGAATGGAGAGAGAAACACAAACACTCGAGAATGGAGAGTGAAACACAGACACTCTGGAATGGAGAGTGAAACACAGACACTGGGAATGGAGAGTGAAACATAGACACTCAGGAATGGAGAGAGAAACACAGACACTATAGAATGGAGAGATAAACACAGACACTCGGAAATGGAGAGAGAAAGACAGACACTCGGGAATGGAGAGTGAAACACAGACACTCGGAAATGGAGAGAGAAACACAGACACTCGGGAATGGAGAGTGAAACACAGACACTCGGGAATGGGGAGTGAACACAGACAATCTGAAATGGAGAGTGAAACACAGACACTCGGGAATGGAGAGTGAAACACAGACACTCGGGAATGGAGAGAGAAACACAGACACTCGGGAATGGAGAGTGAAACACAGGCACTCGGCAATGGAGAATGAAACACAGACACTATGAAATGGACAGCGAAACACAGACACTCGGGAATGGAGAGTGAAACACAGACACTCGGGAATGGAGAGAGAAACACAGACACTCGGGAATGGAGAATGAAACACAGACACTCGGGAATGGAGAGTGAAATACAGCGACTCTCGAGTGGAGAGAGAAACACAGACACTCGGAAATGTAGAGAGAAACACAGACACTTGGGAATGGAGAGTGAAACGCAGAAACTCTGAAATGGAGAGTCAAACACAGACACTCTGGAATGGAGAGAGAAACACAGACACTCTAGAATGGAGAGTGAAACACGGACACTCGGGAATGGAGAGAGAAACACAGACACTCTGGAATGGAGAGTGAAACACAGTCAATCTAGAATGGAGAGTAGAAACACAGACACTCTGGAATGGAGAGTGAAACAAAGACACTCTGGAATAGAGAGAGAAACACAGACACTCGGGAATGGAGAGTGAAACAAAGACACTCTGGAATGGAGAGTGAAACAAAGACACTCCGGAATAGAGAGAGAAACACAGACACTCTGGAATGGAGAGAGAAACACAGACACTCTGGAATGGAGAGTGAAACACAGACACTCTAGAATGGAGAGTGAAACACAGACACTCTGGAATGGAGAGTGAAACTAAGACAATCCGGAATAGAGAGAGAAACACAGACACTCTAGAATGGAGAGTGAAACACAGACACTCGGGAATGGAGAGAGAAACACAGACACTCTGGAATGGAGAGTGAAACACTGACACTCGGGAATGGAGAGAGAAACACAGACACTCTGGAATGGAGAGTGAAACACAGACACTCTAGAATGGAGAGTAAAACACAGACACTCTGGAATGGAGAGTGAAACACAGACACTCGGGAATGGAGAGAGAAACACAGACACTCTGGAATGGAGAGTGAAACACAGACACTCTAGAATGGAGAGTAAAACACAGACACTCTGGAATGGAGAGTGAAACACAGACACTCTGGAATGGAGAGTGAAACACAGACACTCTAGAATGGAGAGTGAAACACAGACACTCTGGAATGGAGAGTGAAACAAAGACACTCCGGAATAGAGAGAGAAACACAGACACTCGGGAATGGAGAGAGAACCACAGACACTCGGGAATGGAGAGAGAAAAACAGACATTCCGGAATGGAGAGAGAAACACAGACACTCCGGAATGGAGAGTGAAACACAGACACTCTGGAATGGAGAGTGAAACACAGACACTCGGGAATGGAGAGTGAAACACAGGCACTCAGGAATGGAGAGTGAAACACAGACACTCAGGAATGGAGAGTGAAACACAGACACTCTGGAATGGAGAGAGAAACAAAGAGACTCCGGACTAGAGATAGAAACAGAGACACTCTGGAATGGAGAGAGAAACACAAACACTCGAGAATGGAGAGTGAAACACAGACACTCTGGAATGGAGAGTGAAACACAGACACTGGGAATGGAGAGTGAAACATAGACACTCAGGAATGGAGAGAGAAACACAGACACTCTGGAATGGAGAGCGAAACACAGACACTATAGAATGGAGAGATAAACACAGACACTCGGAAATGGAGAGAGAAACACAGACACTCGGGAATGGAGAGTGAAACACAGACACTCGGAAATGGAGAGAGAAACACAGACACTCGGGAATGGAGAGTGAAACACAGACACTCGGGAATGGGGAGAGAAACACAGACACTCGGGAATGGAGAGTGAAACACAGGCACTCGGCAATGGAGAATGAAACACAGACACTATGAAATGGACAGCGAAACACAGACACTCGGGAATGGAGAGTGAAACACAGACACTCGGGAATGGAGAGAGAAACACAGACACTCGGGAATGGAGAATGAAACACAGACACTCGGGAATGGAGAGTGAAATACAGCGACTCTCGAGTGGAGAGAGAAACACAGACACTCGGAAATGGAGAGAGAAACACAGACACTTGGGAATGGAGAGTGAAACGCAGAAACTCTGAAATGGAGAGTCAAACACAGACACTCTGGAATGGAGAGAGAAACACAGACACTCTAGAATGGAGAGTGAAACACGGACACTCGGGAATGGAGAGAGAAACACAGACACTCTGGAATGGAGAGTGAAACACAGTCAATCTAGAATGGAGAGTGAAACACAGACACTCTGGAATGGAGAGTGAAACAAAGACACTCTGGAATAGAGAGAGAAACACAGACACTCTGGAATGGAGAGTGAAACACAGACACTCTAGAATGGAGAGTGAAACAAAGACACTCCGGAATAGAGAGAGAAACACAGAATCTCTGGAATGGAGAGTGAAACAAAGACACTCTGGAATGGAGAGTGAAACAAAGACACTCCGGAATAGAGAGAGAAACACAGACACTCTGGAATGGAGAGTGAAACAAAGACACTCCGGAATAGAGAGAGAAACACAGACACTCTGGAATGGAGAGTGAAACACAGACACTCTAGAATGGAGAGTGAAACACAGACACTCTGGAATGGAGAGTGAAACAAAGACAATCCGGAATAGAGAGAGAAACACAGACACTCTAGAATGGAGAGTGAAACACAGACACTCGGGAATGGAGAGAGAAACACAGACACTCTGGAATGGAGAGTGAAACAAAGACACTCCGGAATAGAGAGAGAAACACAGACACTCTGGAATGGAGAGTGAAACACAGACACTCTAGAATGGAGAGTGAAACACAGACACTCTGGAATGGAGAGTGAAACAAAGACACTCCGGAATAGAGAGAGAAACACAGACACTCTAGAATGGAGAGTGAAACACAGACACTCGGGAATGGAGAGAGAAACACAGACACTCTGGAATGGAGAGTGAAACACAGACACTCTAGAATGGAGAGTGAAACACAGACACTCTGGAATGGAGAGTGAAACACAGACACTCGGGAATGGAGAGTGAAACACAGACACTCTGGAATGGAGAGTGAAACTAAGACAATCCGGAATAGAGAGAGAAACACAGACACTCTAGAATGGAGAGTGAAACACAGACACTCGGGAATGGAGAGAGAAACACAGACACTCTGGAATGGAGAGTGAAACACTGACACTCGGGAATGGAGAGAGAAACACAGACACTCTGGAATGGAGAGTGAAACACAGACACTCTAGAATGGAGAGTAAAACACAGACACTCTGGAATGGAGAGTGAAACACAGACACTCGGGAATGGAGAGAGAAACACAGACACTCTGGAATGGAGAGTGAAACACAGACACTCTAGAATGGAGAGTAAAACACAGACACTCTGGAATGGAGAGTGAAACACAGACACTCTGGAATGGAGAGTGAAACACAGACACTCTAGAATGGAGAGTGAAACACAGACACTCTGGAATGGAGAGTGAAACAAAGACACTCCGGAATAGAGAGAGAAACACAGACACTCGGGAATGGAGAGAGAACCACAGACACTCGGGAATGGAGAGAGAAAAACAGACTCTCCGGAATGGAGAGAGAAACACAGACACTCCGGAATGGAGAGTGAAACACAGACACTCTGGAATGGAGAGTGAAACACAGACACTCGGGAATGGAGAGTGAAACACAGACACTCAGGAATGGAGAGTGAAACACAGACACTCAGGAATGGAGAGTGAAACACAGACACTCTGGAATGGAGAGAGAAACAAAGAGACTCCGGACTAGAGATAGAAACAGAGACACTCTGGAATGGAGAGAGAAACACAAACACTCGAGAATGGAGAGTGAAACACAGACACTCTGGAATGGAGAGTGAAACACAGACACTGGGAATGGAGAGTGAAACATAGACACTCAGGAATGGAGAGAGAAACACAGACACTCTGGAATGGAGAGCGAAACACAGACACTATAGAATGGAGAGATAAACACAGACACTCGGAAATGGAGAGAGAAACACAGACACTCGGGAATGGAGAGTGAAACACAGACACTCGGAAATGGAGAGAGAAACACAGACACTCGGGAATGGAGAGTGAAACACAGACACTCGGGAATGGGGAGTGAACACAGACAATCTGAAATGGAGAGTGAAACACAGACACTCGGGAATGGAGAGTGAAACACAGACACTCGGGAATGGAGAGAGAAACACAGACACTCGGGAATGGAGAGTGAAACACAGGCACTCGGCAATGGAGAATGAAACACAGACACTATGAAATGGACAGCGAAACACAGACACTCGGGAATGGAGAGTGAAACACAGACACTCGGGAATGGAGAGAGAAACACAGACACTCGGGAATGGAGAATGAAACACAGACACTCGGGAATGGAGAGTGAAATACAGCGACTCTCGAGTGGAGAGAGAAACACAGACACTCGGAAATGGAGAGAGAAACACAGACACTTGGGAATGGAGAGTGAAACGCAGAAACTCTGAAATGGAGAGTCAAACACAGACACTCTGGAATGGAGAGAGAAACACAGACACTCTAGAATGGAGAGTGAAACACGGACACTCGGGAATGGAGAGAGAAACACAGACACTCTGGAATGGAGAGTGAAACACAGTCAATCTAGAATGGAGAGTGAAACACAGACACTCTGGAATGGAGAGTGAAACAAAGACACTCTGGAATAGAGAGAGAAACACAGACACTCTGGAATGGAGAGTGAAACACAGACACTCTAGAATGGAGAGTGAAACAAAGACACTCCGGAATAGAGAGAGAAACACAGAATCTCTGGAATGGAGAGTGAAACAAAGACACTCTGGAATGGAGAGTGAAACAAAGACACTCCGGAATAGAGAGAGAAACACAGACACTCTGGAATGGAGAGTGAAACAAAGACACTCCGGAATAGAGAGAGAAACACAGACACTCTGGAATGGAGAGTGAAACACAGACACTCTAGAATGGAGAGTGAAACACAGACACTCTGGAATGGAGAGTGAAACAAAGACAATCCGGAATAGAGAGAGAAACACAGACACTCTAGAATGGAGAGTGAAACACAGACACTCGGTAATGGAGAGAGAAACACAGACACTCTGGAATGGAGAGTGAAACACAGACACTCCGGAATAGAGAGAGAAACACAGACACTCTGGAATGGAGAGTGAAACACAGACACTCTAGAATGGAGAGTGAAACACAGACACTCTGGAATGGAGAGTGAAACAAAGACACTCCGGAATAGAGAGAGAAACACAGACACTCTAGAATGGAGAGTGAAACACAGACACTCGGGAATGGAGAGAGAAACACAGACACTCTGGAATGGAGAGTGAAACACAGACACTCTAGAATGGAGAGTGAAACACAGACACTCTGGAATGGAGAGTGAAACACAGACACTCGGGAATGGAGAGAGAAACACAGACACTCTGGTATGGAGAGTGAAACAAAGGCACTCCGGAATAGAGAGAGAAACACAGACACTCGGGAATGGAGAGTGAAACACAGACACTCGGGAATGGAGAGTGAAACAAAGACACTCCGGAATAGAGAGAGAAACACAGACACTCTAGAATGGAGAGTGAAACACAGACACTCTAGAATGGAGAGTGAAACACAGACACTCTGGAATGGAGAGTGAAACACAGACACTCGGGAATGGAGAGAGAAACACAGACACTCTGGAATGGAGAGTGAAACACAGACACTCTAGAATGGAGAGTAAAACACAGACACTCGGGAATGGAGAGTGAAACACAGAAACTCTGGAATGGAGAGTGAAACACAGACACTCGGAAATGGAGAGAGAAACACAGACACTCGGAAATGGAGAGTAAAACACAGACACTCTGGAATGGAGAGTGAAACAAAGACACTCCGGAATAGAGAGAGAAACACAGACACTCGGGAATGGAGAGAGAACCACAGACACTCGGGAATGGAGAGAGAAAAACAGATACTCCGGAATGGAGAGAGACACACAGACACTCCGGAATGGAGAGTGAAACACAGACACTCTGGAATGGAGAGTGAAACACAGACACTCGGGAATGGAGAGTGAAACACAGACACTCAGGAATGGAGAGAGAAACAAAGAGACTCCGGACTAGAGATAGAAACAGAGACGCTCTGGAATGGAGAGAGAAACAAAGAGACTCCGGAATGGAGAGAGAAACACAAACACTCGAGAATGGAGAGTGAAACACAGACACTCGGGAATGGGGAGTGAACACAGACAATCTGAAATGGAGAGTGAAACACAGACACTCGGGAATGGAGAGTGAAACACAGACACTCGGGAATGGAGAGAGAAACACAGACACTCGGGAATGGAGAGTGAAACACAGGCACTCGGCAATGGAGAATGAAACACAGACACTATGAAATGGACAGCGAAACACAGACACTCGGGAATGGAGAGTGAAACACAGACACTCTAGAATGGAGAGTGAAACACAGACACTCTGGAATGGAGAGTGAAACAAAGACAATCCGGAATAGAGAGTGAAATACAGCGACTCTCGAGTGGAGAGAGAAACACAGACACTCGGAAATGTAGAGAGAAACACAGACACTTGGGAATGGAGAGTGAAACGCAGAAACTCTGAAATGGAGAGTCAAACACAGACACTCTGGAATGGAGAGAGAAACACAGACACTCTAGAATGGAGAGTGAAACACGGACACTCGGGAATGGAGAGAGAAACACAGACACTCTAGAATGGAGAGTGAAACACGGACACTCGGGAATGGAGAGAGAAACACAGACACTCTGGAATGGAGAGTGAAACACAGTCAATCTAGAATGGAGAGTAGAAACACAGACACTCTGGAATGGAGAGTGAAACAAAGACACTCTGGAATAGAGAGAGAAACACAGACACTCGGGAATGGAGAGTGAAACAAAGACACTCTGGAATGGAGAATGAAACAAAGACACTCCGGAATAGAGAGAGAAACACAGACACTCTGGAATGGAGAGAGAAACACAGACACTCTGGAATGGAGAGTGAAACACAGACACTCTAGAATGGAGAGTGAAACACAGACACTCTGGAATGGAGAGTGAAACTAAGACAATCCGGAATAGAGAGAGAAACACAGACACTCTAGAATGGAGAGTGAAACACAGACACTCGGGAATGGAGAGAGAAACACAGACACTCTGGAATGGAGAGTGAAACACTGACACTCGGGAATGGAGAGAGAAACACAGACACTCTGGAATGGAGAGTGAAACACAGACACTCTAGAATGGAGAGTAAAACACAGACACTCTGGAATGGAGAGTGAAACACAGACACTCGGGAATGGAGAGAGAAACACAGACACTCTGGAATGGAGAGTGAAACACAGACACTCTAGAATGGAGAGTAAAACACAGACACTCTGGAATGGAGAGTGAAACACAGACACTCTGGAATGGAGAGTGAAACACAGACACTCTAGAATGGAGAGTGAAACACAGACACTCTGGAATGGAGAGTGAAACAAAGACACTCCGGAATAGAGAGAGAAACACAGACACTCGGGAATGGAGAGAGAACCACAGACACTCGGGAATGGAGAGAGAAAAACAGACACTCCGGAATGGAGAGAGAAACACAGACACTCCGGAATGGAGAGTGAAACACAGACACTCTGGAATGGAGAGTGAAACACAGACACTCGGGAATGGAGAGTGAAACACAGGCACTCAGGAATGGAGAGTGAAACACAGACACTCAGGAATGGAGAGTGAAACACAGACACTCTGGAATGGAGAGAGAAACAAAGAGACTCCGGACTAGAGATAGAAACAGAGACACTCTGGAATGGAGAGAGAAACACAAACACTCGAGAATGGAGAGTGAAACACAGACACACTGGAATGGAGAGTGAAACACAGACACTGGGAATGGAGAGTGAAACATAGACACTCAGGAATGGAGAGAGAAACACAGACACTCTGGAATGGAGAGCGAAACACAGACACTATAGAATGGAGAGATAAACACAGACACTCGGAAATGGAGAGAGAAACACAGACACTCGGGAATGGAGAGTGAAACACAGACACTCGGAAATGGAGAGAGAAACACAGACACTCGGGAATGGAGAGTGAAACACAGACACTCGGGAATGGGGAGTGAACACAGACAATCTGAAATGGAGAGTGAAACACAGACACTCGGGAATGGAGAGTGAAACACAGACACTCGGGAATGGAGAGAGAAACACAGACACTCGGGAATGGAGAGTGAAACACAGGCACTCGGCAATGGAGAATGAAACACAGACACTATGAAATGGACAGCGAAACACAGACACTCGAGAATGGAGAGTGAAACACAGACACTCTGGAATGGAGAGTGAAACACAGACACTGGGAATGGAGAGTGAAACATAGACACTCAGGAATGGAGAGAGAAACACAGACACTCTGGAATGGAGAGCGAAACACAGACACTATAGAATGGAGAGATAAACACAGACACTCGGAAATGGAGAGAGAAACACAGACACTCGGGAATGGAGAGTGAAACACAGACACTCGGAAATGGAGAGAGAAACACAGACACTCGGGAATGGAGAGTGAAACACAGACACTCGGGAATGGGGAGTGAACACAGACAATCTGAAATGGAGAGTGAAACACAGACACTCGGGAATGGAGAGTGAAACACAGACACTCGGGAATGGAGAGAGAAACACAGACACTCGGGAATGGAGAGTGAAACACAGGCACTCGGCAATGGAGAATGAAACACAGACACTATGAAATGGACAGCGAAACACAGACACTCGGGAATGGAGAGTGAAACACAGACACTCGGGAATGGAGAGAGAAACACAGACACTCGGGAATGGAGAATGAAACACAGACACTCGGGAATGGAGAGTGAAATACAGCGACTCTCGAGTGGAGAGAGAAACACAGACACTCGGAAATGGAGAGAGAAACACAGACACTTGGGAATGGAGAGTGAAACGCAGAAACTCTGAAATGGAGAGTCAAACACAGACACTCTGGAATGGAGAGAGAAACACAGACACTCTAGAATGGAGAGTGAAACACGGACACTCGGGAATGGAGAGAGAAACACAGACACTCTGGAATGGAGAGTGAAACACAGTCAATCTAGAATGGAGAGTGAAACACAGACACTCTGGAATGGAGAGTGAAACAAAGACACTCTGGAATAGAGAGAGAAACACAGACACTCTGGAATGGAGAGTGAAACACAGACACTCTAGAATGGAGAGTGAAACAAAGACACTCCGGAATAGAGAGAGAAACACAGAATCTCTGGAATGGAGAGTGAAACAAAGACACTCTGGAATGGAGAGTGAAACAAAGACACTCCGGAATAGAGAGAGAAACACAGACACTCTGGAATGGAGAGTGAAACAAAGACACTCCGGAATAGAGAGAGAAACACAGACACTCTGGAATGGAGAGTGAAACACAGACACTCTAGAATGGAGAGTGAAACACAGACACTCTGGAATGGAGAGTGAAACAAAGACAATCCGGAATAGAGAGAGAAACACAGACACTCTAGAATGGAGAGTGAAACACAGACACTCGGGAATGGAGAGAGAAACACAGACACTCTGGAATGGAGAGTGAAACAAAGACACTCCGGAATAGAGAGAGAAACACAGACACTCTGGAATGGAGAGTGAAACACAGACACTCTAGAATGGAGAGTGAAACACAGACACTCTGGAATGGAGAGTGAAACAAAGACACTCCGGAATAGAGAGAGAAACACAGACACTCTAGAATGGAGAGTGAAACACAGACACTCGGGAATGGAGAGAGAAACACAGACACTCTGGAATGGAGAGTGAAACACAGACACTCTAGAATGGAGAGTGAAACACAGACACTCTGGAATGGAGAGTGAAACACAGACACTCGGGAATGGAGAGTGAAACACAGACACTCTGGAATGGAGAGTGAAACTAAGACAATCCGGAATAGAGAGAGAAACACAGACACTCTAGAATGGAGAGTGAAACACAGACACTCGGGAATGGAGAGAGAAACACAGACACTCTGGAATGGAGAGTGAAACACTGACACTCGGGAATGGAGAGAGAAACACAGACACTCTGGAATGGAGAGTGAAACACAGACACTCTAGAATGGAGAGTAAAACACAGACACTCTGGAATGGAGAGTGAAACACAGACACTCGGGAATGGAGAGAGAAACACAGACACTCTGGAATGGAGAGTGAAACACAGACACTCTAGAATGGAGAGTGAAACACAGACACTCTGGAATGGAGAGTGAAACAAAGACACTCCGGAATAGAGAGAGAAACACAGACACTCGGGAATGGAGAGAGAACCACAGACACTCGGGAATGGAGAGAGAAAAACAGACACTCCGGAATGGAGAGAGAAACACAGACACTCCGGAATGGAGAGTGAAACACAGACACTCTGGAATGGAGAGTGAAACACAGACACTCGGGAATGGAGAGTGAAACACAGACACTCAGGAATGGAGAGTGAAACACAGACACTCAGGAATGGAGAGTGAAACACAGACACTCTGGAATGGAGAGAGAAACAAAGAGACTCCGGACTAGAGATAGAAACAGAGACACTCTGGAATGGAGAGAGAAACACAAACACTCGAGAATGGAGAGTGAAACACAGACACTCTGGAATGGAGAGTGAAACACAGACACTGGGAATGGAGAGTGAAACATAGACACTCAGGAATGGAGAGAGAAACACAGACACTCTGGAATGGAGAGCGAAACACAGACACTATAGAATGGAGAGATAAACACAGACACTCGGAAATGGAGAGAGAAACACAGACACTCGGGAATGGAGAGTGAAACACAGACACTCGGAAATGGAGAGAGAAACACAGACACTCGGGAATGGAGAGTGAAACACAGACACTCGGGAATGGGGAGTGAACACAGACAATCTGAAATGGAGAGTGAAACACAGACACTCGGGAATGGAGAGTGAAACACAGACACTCGGGAATGGAGAGAGAAACACAGACACTCGGGAATGGAGAGTGAAACACAGGCACTCGGCAATGGAGAATGAAACACAGACACTATGAAATGGACAGCGAAACACAGACACTCGGGAATGGAGAGTGAAACACAGACACTCGGGAATGGAGAGAGAAACACAGACACTCGGGAATGGAGAATGAAACACAGACACTCGGGAATGGAGAGTGAAATACAGCGACTCTCGAGTGGAGAGAGAAACACAGACACTCGGAAATGGAGAGAGAAACACAGACACTTGGGAATGGAGAGTGAAACGCAGAAACTCTGAAATGAAGAGTCAAACACAGACACTCTGGAATGGAGAGAGAAACACAGACACTCTAGAATGGAGAGTGAAACACGGACACTCGGGAATGGAGAGAGAAACACAGACACTCTGGAATGGAGAGTGAAACACAGTCAATCTAGAATGGAGAGTGAAACACAGACACTCTGGAATGGAGAGTGAAACAAAGACACTCTGGAATAGAGAGAGAAACACAGACACTCTGGAATGGAGAGTGAAACACAGACACTCTAGAATGGAGAGTGAAACAAAGACACTCCGGAATAGAGAGAGAAACACAGAATCTCTGGAATGGAGAGTGAAACAAAGACACTCTGGAATGGAGAGTGAAACAAAGACACTCCGGAATAGAGAGAGAAACACAGACACTCTGGAATGGAGAGTGAAACAAAGACACTCCGGAATAGAGAGAGAAACACAGACACTCTGGAATGGAGAGTGAAACACAGACACTCTAGAATGGAGAGTGAAACACAGACACTCTGGAATGGAGAGTGAAACAAAGACAATCCGGAATAGAGAGAGAAACACAGACACTCTAGAATGGAGAGTGAAACACAGACACTCGGGAATGGAGAGAGAAACACAGACACTCTGGAATGGAGAGTGAAACAAAGACACTCCGGAATAGAGAGAGAAACACAGACACTCTGGAATGGAGAGTGAAACACAGACACTCTAGAATGGAGAGTGAAACACAGACACTCTGGAATGGAGAGTGAAACAAAGACACTCCGGAATAGAGAGAGAAACACAGACACTCTAGAATGGAGAGTGAAACACAGACACTCGGGAATGGAGAGAGAAACACAGACACTCTGGAATGGAGAGTGAAACACAGACACTCTAGAATGGAGAGTGAAACACAGACACTCTGGAATGGAGAGTGAAACACAGACACTCGGGAATGGAGAGAGAAACACAGACACTCTGGTATGGAGAGTGAAACAAAGGCACTCCGGAATAGAGAGAGAAACACAGACACTCGGGAATGGAGAGTGAAACACAGACACTCGGGAATGGAGAGTGAAACAAAGACACTCCGGAATAGAGAGAGAAACACAGACACTCTAGAATGGAGAGTGAAACACAGACACTCTAGAATGGAGAGTGAAACACAGACACTCTGGAATGGAGAGTGAAACACAGACACTCGGGAATGGAGAGAGAAACACAGACACTCTGGAATGGAGAGTGAAACACAGACACTCTAGAATGGAGAGTAAAACACAGACACTCGGGAATGGAGAGTGAAACACAGAAACTCTGGAATGGAGAGTGAAACACAGACACTCGGAAATGGAGAGAGAAACACAGACACTCGGAAATGGAGAGTAAAACACAGACACTCTGGAATGGAGAGTGAAACAAAGACACTCCGGAATAGAGAGAGAAACACAGACACTCGGGAATGGAGAGAGAACCACAGACACTCGGGAATGGAGAGAGAAAAACAGATACTCCGGAATGGAGAGAGACACACAGACACTCCGGAATGGAGAGTGAAACACAGACACTCTGGAATGGAGAGTGAAACACAGACACTCGGGAATGGAGAGTGAAACACAGACACTCAGGAAAGGAGAGTGAAACACAGACACTCTGGAATGGAGAGAGAAACAAAGAGACTCCGGACTAGAGATAGAAACAGAGACGCTCTGGAATGGAGAGAGAAACAAAGAGACTCCGGAATGGAGAGAGAAACACAAACACTCGAGAATGGAGAGTGAAACACAGACACGCGGAAATGGAGAGAGAAACACAGACACTCGGGAATGGAGAGTGAAACACAGACACTCGGGAATGGGGAGTGAACACAGACACTCTGAAATGGAGAGTGAAACACAGACACTCGGGAATGGAGAGTGAAACACAGACACTCGGGAATGGAGAGAGAAACACAGACACTCGGGAATGGAGAGTGAAACACAGGCACTCGGGAATGGAGAATGAAACACAGACACTCTGAAATGGACAGCGAAACACAGACACTCGGGAATGGAGAGTGAAACACAGACACTCGGGAATGGAGAGAGAAACACAGACACTCGGGAATGGAGAATGAAACACAGACACTCTGAAATGGAGAGTGAAACACAGACACTCGGGAATGGAGAGTGAAATACAGCCACTCTCGAGTGGAGAGAGAAACACAGACTCTCGGAAATGGAGAGAGAAACACAGACACTTGGGAATGGAGAGTGAAACACAGACACTCTGAAATGGAGAGTCAAACACAGACACTCTGGAATGGAGAGAGAAACACAGACACTCTAGAATGGAGAGTGAAACACGGACACTCGGGAATGGAGAGAGAAACACAGACACTCTGGAATGGAGAGTGAAACACAGTCAATCTAGAATGGAGAGTGAAACACAGACACTCTGGAATGGAGAGTGAAACAAAGACACTCTGGAATAGAGAGAGAAACACAGACACTCGGGAATGGAGAGTGAAACAAAGACACTCCGGAATAGAGAGAGAAACACAGACACTCTGGAATGGAGAGTGAAACACAGATACTCTAGAATGGAGAGTGAAACACAGACACTCTGGAATGGAGAGTGAAACAAAGACACTCCGGAATAGAGAGAGAAACACAGACACTCGGGAATGGAGAGAGAAACACAGACACTCCGGAATAGAGAGAGAAACACAGACACTCTGGAATTGAGAGTGAAACACAGACACTCTAGAATGGAGAGTGAAACACAGACACTCTGGAATGGAGAGTGAAACAAAGACACTCCGGAATAGAGAGAGAAACACAGGCACTCTAGAATGGAGAGTGAAACACAGACATTCTGGAGTGGAGAGTGAAACAAAGACACTCCGGAATAGAGAGAGAAACACAGACACTCTAGAATGGAGAGTGAAACACAGACACTCGGGAATGGAGAGAGAAACACAGACACTCTGGAATGGAGAGTGAAACACAGACACTCTAGAATGGAGAGTGAAACACAGACACTCTGGAATGGAGAGTGAAACACAGACACTCGGGAATGGAGAGAGAAACACAGACACTCTGGTATGGAGAGTGAAACAAAGGCACTCCGGAATAGAGAGAGAAACACAGACACTCGGGAATGGAGAGTGAAACACAGACACTCGGGAATGGAGAGTGAAACAAAGACACTCCGGAATAGAGAGAGAAACACAGACACTCTAGAATGGAGAGTGAAACACAGACACTCTAGAATGGAGAGTGAAACACAGACACTCTGGAATGGAGAGTGAAACACAGACACTCGGGAATGGAGAGAGAAACACAGACACTCTGGAATGGAGAGTGAAACACAGACACTCTAGAATGGAGAGTAAAACACAGACACTCGGGAATGGAGAGTGAAACACAGACACTCTGGAATGGAGAGTGAAACACAGACACTCGGAAATGGAGAGTAAAACACAGACACTCGGAAATGGAGAGAGAAACACAGACACTCGGAAATGGAGAGTAAAACACAGACACTCTGGAATGGAGAGTGAAACACAGACACTCTGGAATGGAGAGTGAAACAAAGACACTCCGGAATAGAGAGAGAAACACAGACACTCGGGAATGGAGAGAGAACCACAGACACTCGGGAATGGAGAGAGAAAAACAGATACTCCGGAATGGAGAGAGACACACAAACACTCCGGAATGGAGAGTGAAACACAGACACTCTGGAATGGAGAGTGAAACACAGACACTCGGGAATGGAGAGTGAAACACAGACACTCAGGAAAGCAGAGTGAAACACAGACACTCTGGAATGGAGAGAGAAACAAAGAGACTCCGGACTAGAGATAGAAACAGAGACGCTCTGGAATGGAGAGAGAAACAAAGAGACTCCGGAATGGAGAGAGAAACACAAACACTCGAGAATGGAGAGTGAAACACAGACACGCGGAAATGGAGTGAGAAACACAGACACTCGGGAATGGAGAGTGAAACACAGACACTCGGGAATGGGGAGTGAACACAGACACTCTGAAATGGAGAGTGAAACACAGACACTCGGGAATGGAGAGTGAAACACAGACACTCGGGAATGGAGAGAGAAACACAGACACTCGGGAATGGAGAGTGAAACACAGGCACTCGGGAATGGAGAATGAAACACAGACACTCTGAAATGGACAGCGAAACACAGACACTCGGGAATGGAGAGTGAAACACAGACACTCGGGAATGGAGAGAGAAACACAGACACTCGGGAATGGAGAATGAAACACAGACACTCTGAAATGGAGAGTGAAACACAGACACTCGGGAATGGAGAGTGAAATACAGCCACTCTCGAGTGGAGAGAGAAACACAGACTCTCGGAAATGGAGAGAGAAACACAGACACTTGGGAATGGAGAGTGAAACACAGACACTCTGAAATGGAGAGTCAAACACAGACACTCTGGAATGGAGAGAGAAACACAGACACTCTAGAATGGAGAGTGAAACACGGACACTCGGGAATGGAGAGAGAAACACAGACACTCTGGCATGGAGAGTGAAACAAAGACACTCCGGAATAGAGAGAGAAACACAGACACTCTGGAATGGAGAGTGAAACACAGACACTCTAGAATGGAGAGTGAAACACAGACACTCTGGAATGGAGAGTGAAACAAAGACACTCCGGAATAGAGAGAGAAACACAGACACTCGGGAATGGAGAGAGAAACACAGACACTCCGGAATAGAGAGAGAAACACAGACACTCTGGAATTGAGAGTGAAACACAGACACTCTAGAATGGAGAGTGAAACACAGACACTCTGGAATGGAGAGTGAAACAAAGACACTCCGGAATAGGGAGAGAAACACAGGCACTCTAGAATGGAGAGTGAAACACAGACACTCTGGAGTGGAGAGTGAAACAAAGACACTCCGGAATAGAGAGAGAAACACAGACACTCGGGAATGGAGAGAGAAACACAGACACTCTGGAATGGAGAGTGAAACACAGACACTCTAGAATGGAGAGTGAAACACAGACACTCTGGAATGGAGAGTGAAACACAGACACTCGGGAATGGAGAGAGAAACACAGACACTCTGGTATGGAGAGTGAAACAAAGGCACTCCGGAATAGAGAGAGAAACAAAGACACTCCGGAATAGAGAGAGAAACACAGACACTCTGGAATTGAGAGTGAAACACAGACACTCTAGAATGGAGAGTGAAACACAGACACTCTGGAATGGAGAGTGAAACAAAGGCACTCCGGAATAGAGAGAGAAACACAGACACTCCGGAATAGAGAGAGAAACACAGACACTCTGGAATTGAGAGTGAAACACAGACACTCGAGAATGGAGAGTGAAACACAGACACTCTGGAATGGAGAGTGAAATACAGCCACTCTCGAGTGGAGAGAGAAACACAGACTCTCGGAAATGGAGAGAGAAACACAGACACTTGGGAATGGAGAGTGAAACACAGACACTCTGAAATGGAGAGTCAAACACAGACACTCTGGAATGGAGAGAGAAACACAGACACTCTAGAATGGAGAGTGAAACACGGACACTCGGGAATGGAGAGAGAAACACAGACACTCTGGAATGGAGAGTGAAACACAGTCAATCTAGAATGGAGAGTGAAACACAGACACTCTGGAATGGAGAGTGAAACAAAGACACTCTGGAATAGAGAGAGAAACACAGACACTCGGGAATGGAGAGTGAAACAAAGACACTCCGGAATAGAGAGAGAAACACAGACACTCTGGAATGGAGAGTGAAACACAGACACTCTAGAATGGAGAGTGAAACACAGACACTCTGGAATGGAGAGTGAAACAAAGACACTCCGGAATAGAGAGAGAAACACAGACACTCGGGAATGGAGAGAGAAACACAGACACTCCGGAATAGAGAGAGAAACACAGACACTCTGGAATTGAGAGTGAAACACAGACACTCTAGAATGGAGAGTGAAACACAGACACTCTGGAATGGAGAGTGAAACAAAGACACTCCGGAATAGAGAGAGAAACACAGACACTCTAGAATGGAGAGTGAAACACAGACACTCTGGAATGGAGAGTGAAACACAGACACTCGGGAATGGAGAGAGAAACACAGACACTCGGGAATGGAGAGTGAAACAAAGGCACTCCGGAATAGAGAGAGAAACACAGACACTCGGAAATGGAGAGTGAAACAAAGACACTCCGGAATAGAGAGAGAAACACAGACACTCTGGAATGGAGAGTGAAACAAAGACACTCCGGAATAGAGAGAGAAACACAGACACTCTAGAATGGAGAGTGAAACACAGACACTCTGGAATGGAGAGTGAAACACAGACACTCGGGAATGGAGAGAGAAACACAGACACTCTGGTATGGAGAGTGAAACAAAGGCACTCCGGAATAGAGAGAGAAACAAAGACACTCCGGAATAGAGAGAGAAACACAGACACTCTGGAATTGAGAGTGAAACACAGACACTCTAGAATGGAGAGTGAAACACAGACACTCTGGAATGGAGAGTGAAACAAAGGCACTCCGGAATAGAGAGAGAAACACAGACACTCCGGAATAGAGAGAGAAACACAGACACTCTGGAATTGAGAGTGAAACACAGACACTCGAGAATGGAGAGTGAAACACAGACACTCTGGAATGGAGAGTGAAATACAGCCACTCTCGAGTGGAGAGAGAAACACAGACTCTCGGAAATGGAGAGAGAAACACAGACACTTGGGAATGGAGAGTGAAACACAGACACTCTGAAATGGAGAGTCAAACACAGACACTCTGGAATGGAGAGAGAAACACAGACACTCTAGAATGGAGAGTGAAACACGGACACTCGGGAATGGAGAGAGAAACACAGACACTCTGGAATGGAGAGTGAAACACAGTCAATCTAGAATGGAGAGTGAAACACAGACACTCTGGAATGGAGAGTGAAACAAAGACACTCTGGAACAGAGAGAGAAACACAGACACTCGGGAATGGAGAGTGAAACAAAGACACTCCGGAATAGAGAGAGAAACACAGACACTCTGGAATGGAGAGTGAAACACAGACACTCTAGAATGGAGAGTGAAACACAGACACTCTGGAATGGAGAGTGAAACAAAGACACTCCGGAATAGAGAGAGAAACACAGACACTCGGGAATGGAGAGAGAAACACAGACACTCCGGAATAGAGAGAGAAACACAGACACTCTGGAATTGAGAGTGAAACACAGACACTCTAGAATGGAGAGTGAAACACAGACACTCTGGAATGGAGAGTGAAACAAAGACACTCCGGAATAGAGAGAGAAACACAGACACTCTAGAATGGAGAGTGAAACACAGACACTCTGGAATGGAGAGTGAAACAAAGACACTCCGGAATAGAGAGAGAAACACAGACACTCGGGAATGGAGAGAGAAACACAGACACTCTGGAATGGAGAGTGAAACACAGACACTCTAGAATGGAGAGTGAAACACAGACACTCTGGAATGGAGAGTGAAACACAGACACTCGGGAATGGAGAGAGAAACACAGACACTCTGGTATGGAGAGTGAAACAAAGGCACTCCGGAATAGAGAGAGAAACACAGACACTCGGGAATGGAGAGTGAAACAAAGACACTCCGGAATAGAGAGAGAAACACAGACACTCTGGAATGGAGAGTGAAACAAAGACACTCCGGAATAGAGAGAGAAACACAGACACTCTAGAATGGAGAGTGAAACACAGACACTCGGGAATGGAGAGAGAAACACAGACACTCTGGAATGGAGAGAGAAACACAGACACTCTGGAATGGAGAGTGAAACACAGACACTCTAGAATGGAGAGTAAAACACAGACACTCTAGAATGGAGAGTAAAACACAGACACTCTGGAATGGAGAGTGAAACACAGACACTCGGGAATGGAGAGAGAAACACAGACACTCTGGAATGGAGAGTGAAACAAAGGCACTCCGGAATAGAGAGAGAAACACAGACACTCTGGAATGGAGAGTGAAACACAGACACTCGGGAATGGAGAGAGAAACACAGACACTCTGGAATGGAGAGTGAAACACAGACACTCCGGAATAGAGAGAGAAACACAGACACTCTAGAATAGAGAGAGAAACACAGACACTCGGGAATGGAGAGAGAACCACAGACACTCGGGAATGGAGAGAGAAAAACAGATACTCCGGAATGGAGAGAGAAACACAGACACTCCGGAATGGAGAGTGAAACACAGACACTCTGGAATGGAGAGTGAAACACAGACACTCGGGAATGGAGAGTGAAACACAGACACTCAGGAATGGAGAGTGAAACACAGACACTCTGGAATGGAGAGAGAAACAAAGAGACTCCGGAATGGAGAGAGAAACACAGACACTCGAGAATGGAGAGTGAAACACAGACACTCGGAAATGGAGAGAGAAACAAAGACACTCGGGAATGGAGAGTGAAACACAGACACTCGGGAATGGGGAGTGAACACAGACACTCTGAAATGGAGAGTGAAACACAGACACTCGGGAATGGAGAGTGAAACACAGACACTCGGGAATGGAGAGAGAAACACAGACACTCGGGAATGGAGAGTGAAACACAGGCACTCGGGAATGGAGAATGAAACACAGACACTCTGAAATGGACAGCGAAACACAGACACTCGGGAATGGAGAGTGAAACACAGACACTCGGGAATGGAGATAGAAACACAGACACTCGGGAATGGAGAATGAAACACAGACACTCTGAAATGGAGAGTGAAACACAGACACTCGGGAATGGAGAGTGAAATACAGCCACTCTCGAGTGGAGAGAGAAACACAGACACTCGGAAATGGAGAGAGAAACACAGACACTTGGGAATGGAGAGTGAAACACAGACACTCTGAAATGGAGAGTCAAACACAGACACTCTGGAATGGAGAGAGAAACACAGACACTCTAGAATGGAGAGTGAAACACGGACACTCGGGAATGGAGAGAGAAACACAGACACTCTGGAATGGAGAGTGAAACACAGTCAATCTAGAATGGAGAGTGAAACACAGACACTCAGGAATGGAGAGTGAAACAAAGACACTCTGGAATAGAGAGAGAAACACAGACACTCTGGAATGGAGAGTGAAACACAGACACTCTAGAATGGAGAGTGAAACACAGACACTCTGGAATGGAGAGTGAAACAAAGACACTCCGGAATAGAGAGAGAAACACAGACACTCTGGAATGGAGAGTGAAACACAGACACTCTAGAATGGAGAGTGAAACACAGACACTCTGGAATGGAGAGTGAAACAAAGACACTCCGGAATAGAGAGAGAAACACAGACACTCGGGAATGGAGAGTGAAAGAAAGACACTCCGGAATAGAGAGAGATACACAGACACTCTGGAATGGAGAGTGAAACACAGACACTCTAGAATGGAGAGTGAAACACAGTCACTATGGAATGGAGAGTGAAACACAGACACTCGGGAATGGAGAGAGAAACACAGACACTCTGGTATGGAGAGTGAAACAAAGGCACTCCGGAATAGAGAGAGAAACACAGACACTCGGGAATGGAGAGTGAAACACAGACACTCGGGAATGGAGAGAGAAACACAGACACTCTGGAATGGAGAGTGAAACACAGACACTCTAGAATGGAGAGTGAAACACAGACACTATGGAATGGAGAGTGAAACACAGACACTCGGGAATGGAGAGAGAAACACAGACACTCTGGTATGGAGAGTGAAACAAAGGCACTCCGGAATAGAGAGAGAAACACAGACACTCGGGAATGGAGAGTGAAACAAAGACACTCCGGAATAGAGAGAGAAACACAGACACTCTGGAATGGAGAGTGAAACAAAGACACTCCGGAATAGAGAGAGAAACACAGACACTCTAGAATGGAGAGTGAAACACAGACACTCGGGAATGGAGAGAGAAACACAGACACTCTGGAATGGAGAGTGCAACACAGACACTCTAGAATGGAGAGTAAAACACAGACACTCTGGAATGGAGAGTGAAACACAGACACTCTAGAATGGAGAGTAAAACACAGACACTCTGTAATGGAGAGTGAAACAAAGGCACTCCGGAATAGAGAGAGAAACACAGACACTCTAGAATAGAGAGTGAAACACAGACACTCGGGAATGGAGAGAGAAACACAGACACTCAGGAATGGAGAGTGAAACACAGACACTCTAGAATGGAGAGTAAAACACAGACACTCTGGAATGGAGAGTGAAACAAAGGCACTCCGGAATAGAGAGAGAAACACAGACACTCTAGAATAGAGAGTGAAACACAGACACTCGGGAATGGAGAGAGAAACACAGACACTCAGGAATGGAGAGTGAAACACAGACACTCTAGAATGGAGAGTAAAACACAGACACTCTGGAATGGAGAGTGAAACACAGACACTCTGGAATGGAGAGTGAAACAAAGACACTCCGGAATAGAGAGACAAACACAGACACTCGGGAATGGAGAGAGAACCACAGACACTCGGGAATGGAGAGAGAAAAACAGATACTCCGGAATGGAGAGAGAAACACAGACACTCCGGAATGGATAGTGAAACACAGACACTCTGGAATGGAGAGAGAAACACAAACACTCGGGAATGGAGAGTGAAACACAGACACTGGGGAATGGAGAGAGAAACACAAACACTCCGGAATGGAGGGAGAAACACAAACACTCGAGAATGGAGAGTGAAACACAGACACTCTGGAATGGAGAATGAAACACAGACACTGGGGAATGGAGAGTGAAACATAGACACTCAGGAATGAGAGAGAAACACAGACACTCTGGAATGGAGAGCGAAACACAGACACTATAGAATGGAGAGATAAACACAGACACTCGGAAATGGAGAGAGAAACACAGACACTCGGGAATGGAGAGTGAAACACAGACACTCGGAAATGGAGAGAGAAACACAGACACTCGGGAATGGAGAGTGAAACACAGACACTCGGGAATGGGGAGTGAACACAGACACTCTGAAATGGACAGCGAAACACAGACACTCGGGAATGGAGAGTGAAACACAGACACTCGGGAATGGAGAGAGAAACACAGACACTCGGGAATGGAGAATGAAACACAGACACTCTGAAATGGAGAGTGAAACACAGACACTCGGGAATGGAGAGTGAAATACAGCCACTCTCGAGTGGAGAGAGAAACACAGACACTCGGAAATGGAGAGAGAAACACAGGCACTTGGGAATGGAGAGTGAAACACAGACACTCTGAAATGGAGAGTCAAACACAGACACTCGGGAATGGAGAGTGAAACACAGACACTCTGCAATGGAGAGTGAAACACAGACACTCGGGAATGGAGAATGAAACACAGACACTCGGGAATGGAGAGAGAAACGCAGACACTCGGGAATGGAGAGCGAAACACAGACACTCTGAAATGGAGAGTGAAACACAGACACTCGGGAATGGAGAGTGAACACAGACACTCTGCAATGGAGAGTGAAACACAGACACTCGGGAATGGAGAGAGAAACACATACACTCGGGAATGGAGAGCGAAACACAGACACTCTGGAATGGAGAGTGAGACACAGACACTCTGAAATGGAGAGTGAAACACAGACACTCGGCAATGGAGAGTGAAACACAGACACGCTAGAATGGAGAGTGAAACACAGACACTCTGGAATGGAGAGTGAAACAAAGACACTCCGGAATAGAGAGAGAAACACAGACACTCGGGAATGGAGAGTGAAACAAAGACACTCCGGAATAGGGAGAGAAACACAGACACTCTGGAATGGAGAGTGAAACAAAGACACTCGGGAATGGAGAGAGAAACACAGACACTCTGGAATGGAGAGTAAAACACAGACACTCTAGAATGGAGAGTAAAACACAGACACTCTGGAATGGAGAGTGAAACACAGACACTCTGGAATGGAGAGTGAAACACAGACACTCTAGAATGGAGAGTAAAACACAGACACTCTGGAATGGAGAGTGAAACACAGACACTCTGGAATGGAGAGTGAAACAAAGAAACTCCGGAATAGAGAGAGAAACACAGACACTCGGGAATGGAGAGAGAAACACAGACACACGGGAATGGAGAGAGAAACACAGACACTCGGGAATGGAGAGAGAAAAACAGACATTCCGGAATGGAGAGAGAAACACAGACACTCCGGAATGAAGAGTGAAACACAGACACTCTGGAATGGAGAGTGAAACACAGGCACTCGGGAATGTAGAGTGAAACACAGACACTCAGGAATGGAGAGTGAAACACAGACACTCTGGAATGGAGAGAGAAACAAAGAGACTCCGGACTAGAGAGAGAAACACAGACACTCTGGAATGGAGAGAGAAACAAAGAAACTCCGGACTAGAGAGAGAAACACAGACACTCTGGAATGGAGAGAGAAACACAGACACTCTGGAATGGAGAGAGAAACAAAGAGACTCCGGAATGGAGAGAGAAACACAAACACTCGAGAATGGAGAGTGAAACACAGACACTCTGGAATGGAGAGTGAAACACAGACACTGGGGAATGGAGAGTGAAACACAGACACTCAGGAATGGAGAGAGAAACACAGACACTCGGAAATGGAGAGAGAAACACAGACACTCGGGAATGGAGAGTGAAACACAGACACTGGAGAATGGAGAGTGAAACACAGACACTCGGGAATGGAGAGTGAAACACAGACACTCGGGAATGGATAGTGAAACACAGACACTCTGAAATGGAGAGTGAAACACAGACACTCTGGAATGGAGAGAGAAACACAGACACTCGGGAATGGAGAGTGAAACACAGGCACTCGGGAATGGAGAATGAAACACAGACACTCTGAAATGGAGAGTGAAACACAGACACTCTGAAATGGAGAGTGAAACACAGACACTCGGGAATGGAGAGTGAAATACAGCCACTCTCGAGTGGAGAGAGAAACACAGACACTCGGAAATGGAGAGAGAAACACAGACACTTGGGAATGGAGAGTGAAACACAGACATTCTGAAATGGAGAGTGAAACACAGACACTCGTGAATGGAGAGTGAAACACAGACACTCTGCAATGGAGAGTGAAACACAGACACTCGGGAATGGAGAGTGAAACACAGACACTCGGGAATGGAGAGAGAAACACAGACACTCGGGAATGGAGAGCGAAACACAGACACTCTGAAATGGAGAGAGAAACACAGACACTTGGGAATGGAGAGTGAAACACAGACATTCTGAAATGGAGATTGAAACACAGACACTCGGGAATGGAGAGTGAAACACAGACACTCGGGAATGGAGAGTGAAACACAGACACTCAGGAATATAGAACATAGATAGAACATAGAACAATACAGCGCAGTACAGGCCCTTCGGCCCACGATGTTGCACCGAAACAAAAGCCATCTAACCTACACTATGCCATTATCATCCATATGTTTATCCAATAAACTTTTAAATGCCCTCAATGTTGGCGAGTTCACTACTGTAGCAGGTAGGGCATTCCACGGCCTCACTACTCTTTGCGTAAAGAACCTACCTCTGACCTCTGTCCTATATCTATTACCCCTCAGTTTATAGTTATGTCCCCTCGTGCCAGCCATATCCATCCGCGGGAGAAGGCTCTCACTGTCCACCCTATCCAACCCCCTGATCATTTTGTATGCCTCTATTAAGTCTCCTCTTAACCTTCTTCTCTCCAACGAAAACAACCTCAAGTCCGTCAGCCTTTCCTCATAAGATTTTCCCTCCATACCAGGCAACATCCTGGTAAATCTCCTCTGCGCCCGCTCCAAAGCCTCCACGTCCTTCCTATAATGCGGTGACCAGAACTGTACGCAATACTCCAAATGCGGCCGGACCAGAGTTGTACAGCTGCAACCTGACCTCCCGACTCCGGAACTCAATCCCTCTACCAATAAAGGCCAACACTCCATAGGCCTTCTTCACAACCCTATCAACCTGGGTAGCAACTTTCAGGGATCTATGTACATGGACACCTAGATCCCTCTGCTCAGCCACACTTTCAAGAACTTTACCATTAGCCAAATATTCCGCATTCCTGTTATTCCTTCCAAAGTGAATCACCTCACACTTCTCTACATTAAACTCCATTTGCCACCTCTCAGCCCAGCTCTGCAGCTTATCTATATCCCTCTGTAACCTGCTACATCCTTCTACACTATCGACAACACCACCGACTTTAGTATCGTCTGCAAATTTACTCACCCACCCTTCTGCGCCTTCCTCTAGGTCATTGATAAAAATGACAAACAGCAACGGCCCCAGAACAGATCCTTGTGGTACTCCACTTGTGACTGTACTCCATTCTGAACATTTCCCATCAACCACCACCCTCTGTCTTCTTTCAGCTAGCCAATTTCTGATCCACATCTCTAAATCACCCTCAATCCCCAGCCTCCGTATTTTTTGCAATAGCCTACCGTGGGGAACCTTGTCAAACGCTTTGCTGAAATCCATATACACCACATCAACTGCTCTACCCTCATCTACCTGTTCAGTCACCTTCTCAAAGAACTCAATAAGGTTTGTGAGGCATGACCTACCCTTCACAAAGCCATGCTGACTATCCCTGATCATATTATTCCTATCTAGATGATTATAAATCTTGTCCCTTATAATCCCCTCCAAGACTTTACCCACTACAGACGTGAGGCTCACCGGTCTATAGTTGCCGGGGTTGTCTCTGCTCCCCTTTTTGAACAAAGGGACCACATTTGCTGTCCTCCAGTCCTCTGGCACTATTCCTGTAGCCAATGATGACATAAAAATCAAAGCCAAAGGTCCAGCAATCTCTTCCCTGGCCTCCCATAGAATCCTAGGATAAATCCCATCAGGTCCCGGGGACTTATCTATTTTCAGCCTGTCCAGAATTGCCAACACCTCTTCCCTACGTACCTCAATGCCATCTATTCTATTAGCCTGGGGCTCAGCATTCTCCTCCACAACATTATCTTTTTCCTGAGTGAATACTGACGAAAAATATTCATTTAGTATCTTGCCTATCTCTTCAGACTCCACACACATTTTCCCATCCCTGTCCTTGACTGGTCCTACTCTTTCCCTAGTCATTCGCTTATTCCTGACATACCTATAGAAAGCTTTTGGGTTTTCCTTGATCCTTCCTGCCAAATACTTCTCATGTCCCCTCCTTGCTCGTCTTAGCTCTCTCTTTAGATCCTTCCTCGCTACCTTGTAACTATCCATCGCCCCAACCGAAACTTCACACTTCATCTTCACATAGGCCTTCTTCTTCCTCTTAACAAGAGATTCCACTTCCTTGGTAAACCACGGTTCCCTCGCTCGACGCCTTCCTCCCTGTCTGACCGGTACATACTTATCAAGAACACGCAGTAGCTGATCCTTGAACAAGCCCCACTTATCCAGTGTGCCCAACACTTGCAGCCTACTTCTCCACCTTATCCCCCCCAAGTCACGTCTAATGGCATCATAATTGCCCTTCCCCCAGCTATAACTCTTGCCCTGCGGTGTATACTTATCCCTTTCCATCATTAACGTAAACTTCACCGAATTGTGGTCACTGTCCCCAAAGTGCTCTCCTACCTCCAAATCCAACACCTGGCCTGGTTCATTACCCAAAACCAAATCCAACGTGGCCTCGCCTCTTGTTGGCCTGTCAACATATTGTTTCAGGAAACCCTCCTGCACACACTGTACAAAAAACGACCCATCTATTGTACTCGAACTATATATTTTCCAGTCAATATTTGGAAAGTTAAAGTCTCCCATAATAACTACCCTGTTACTTTCGCTCATATCCAGAATCATCTTCGCCATCCTTTCCTCTACATCCCTAGAACTATTAGGAGGCCTATAAAAAACTCCCAACAGGGTGACCTCTCCTTTCCTGTTTCTAACTTCAGCCAATACTACCTCGGAAGAAGAGTCCCCATCTAGCATCCTCTCCGCCACCGTAATACTGCTCTTGACTAGCAGCGCCACACCTCCCCCTCTTTTGCCTCCTTCTCTGAGCTTACTAAAACACCTAAACCTCGGAACCTGCAACATCCATTCCTGTCCCTGCTCTATCCATGTCTCCGAAATGGCCACAACATCGAAGTCCCAGGTACCAACCCACGCTGCCAGTTCCTCTACCTTGTTTCGTATACTCCTGGCATTGAAGTAGACACACTTCAAACCACCTACCTGAACGCTGGCCCCCTCCTGCGACGTCAAATCTGTGCTCCTGACCTCTATACTCTCATTCTCCCTTACCCTAAAACTACAATCCAGGTTCCCATGCCCCTGCTGCATTAGTTTAAACCCCCCCAAAGAGCACTAACAAATCTCCCCCCCAGGATATTTGTGCCCCTCAGGTTCAGATGTAGACCATCCTGTCTGTAGAGGTCCCACCTTCCCCAGAAAGAGCCCCAGTTATCCAAAAATCTGAAACCCTCCCGCCTGCACCATCCCTGTAGCCACGTGTTTAAATGCTCTCTCTCCCTATTCCTCATCTCACTATCACGTGGCACGGGCAACAACCCAGAGATAACAACTCTGTTTGTTCTAGTTCTGAGCTTCCATCCTAGCTCCCTGAAAGCCTGCCTGACATCCTTGTCCCCTTTCCTACCTATGTCGTTGGTGACAATGTGGACCACGACTTGGGGCTGCTCCCCCTCCCCCCTAAGGACCCGGAAAACACGATCCGAGACATCACGTACCCTTGCACCTGGGAGGCAACATACCAAACGTGAGTCTCTCACGCTCCCACAAAATCTCCTATCTGTGCCCCTGACTATAGAGTCCCCAATTACTAATGCTCTGCTCCTCTCCCCCCTTCCCTTCTGAGCAACAGGGACAGACTCCGTGCCAGAGGCCCGTACCCCATGGCTTACCCCTGGTAAGTCATCCCCCCCACAAGTATCCAAGGCGGTATACTTGTTTCTCAGGGGAACGACCGCAGGGGATCCCTGCACTGACTGTGTTTTCCCAGTCCCTCTTACAGTTACCCACCTATCTCCAATCTTTGGTGTAACTAATTCCCTGAAGCTGCTATCTATGACCCCTTCTGCCTCCCGAATGATCCGAAGTTCTTCCAACTCCAGCTCCAGTTCCCTAACTCGGTCTTGGAGGAGCTGGAGATGGCAGCACTTCCTGCAGGTAAAATCAGCAGGGACACTAACTGTATCCCTCACCTCAAACATCCTGCAGGAGGAACATTGCACTCCCTTCCCTGCCATTCCTCTAACTTTCTACCAAGATCTGGCTAACAACTAAATTAAATTTTTATAAAAAATAATAATAATATAATAAAAATATGGTACTTACCTCAGACCAATGGGTTTTATTATTAGGTTAGAGGAGGAGGGCGGGTGGGAGACACTACACGTGTAGTGTCTCGGGTTTCCTCTCCACCAGAATTTATTGGTGAGGGTCTTCCCAGACGTCCGCGGGTCGACTTCCTGATCCCGCCTAAAAAACTAATTTAAAAAAAAAAGAAAAATTCTCAGCTCCTGCTGAAATTGAGTAACCAGCCAGCTCCACTCCCGCCGAAATCGACTGGCCTGCCCCTGCAAAGAGAAGTGCTTTTAAAGGTTGACTTACCTCCCAGCAACCTCCTTCCGCAATGCTCCCGCTGAAACTGACTAACCAGCTGCTCTCACGCCGCCGAAATCGACTGGCCTGCCCCTGCAAAGAGAAGTGCTTTTAACGGTTGACTTACCTCCCAGCAACCTCCTTCCGCAATGCTCCCGCTGAAACTGACTCACCAGCTGCTCTCACGCCGCCGAAATCGACTGGCCTGCCCCTGCAAAGAGAAGTGCTTTTAAAGGTTGACTTACCTCCCAGCAACCTCCTTCCGCAATGCTCCCGCTGAAACTGACTAACCAGCTGCTCTCACGCCGCCGAAATCGACTGGCCTGCCCCTGCAAAGAGAAGTGCTTTTAACGGTTGACTTACCTCCCAGCAACCTCCTTCCGCAATGCTCCCGCTGAAACGGACTAACCAGCTGCTCTCACGCCGCCGAAATCGACTGGCCTGCCCCTGCAAAGAGAAGTGCTTTTAAAGGTTGACTTACCTCCCAGCAACCTCCTTCCGCAATGCTCCCGCTGAAACTGACTAACCAGCTGCTCTCACGCCGCCGAAATCGACTGGCCTGCCCCTGCAAAGAGAAGTGCTTTTAACGGTTGACTTACCTCCCAGCAACCTCCTTCCGCAATGCTCCCGCTGAAACGGACTAACCAGCTGCTCTCACGCCGCCGAAATCGACTGGCCTGCCCCTGCAAAGAGAAGTGCTTTTAAAGGTTGACTTACCTCCCAGCAACCTCCTTCCGCAATGCTCCCGCTGAAACTGACTAACCAGCTGCTCTCACGCCGCCGAAATCGACTGGCCTGCCCCTGCAAAGAGAAGTGCTTTTAACGGTTGACTTACCTCCCAGCAACCTCCTTCCGCAATGCTCCCGCTGAAACGGACTAACCAGCTGCTCTCACGCCGCCGAAATCGACTGGCCTGCCCCTGCAAAGAGAAGTGCTTTTAAAGGTTGACTTACCTCCCAGCAACCTCCTTCCGCAATGCTCCCGCTGAAACTGACTAACCAGCTGCTCTCACGCCGCCGAAATCGACTGGCCTGCCCCTGCAAAGAGAAGTGCTTTTAACGGTTGACTTACCTCCCAGCAACCTCCTTCCGCAATGCTCCCGCTGAAACGGACTAACCAGCTGCTCTCACGCCGCCGAAATCGACTGGCCTGCCCCTGCAAAGAGAAGTGCTTTTAACGGTTGACTTACCTCCCAGCAACCTCCTTCCGCAATGCTCCCGCTGAAACTGACTAACCAGCTGCTCTCACGCCGCCGAAATCGACTGGCCTGCCCCTGCAAAGAGAAGTGCTTTTAACGGTTGACTTACCTCCCAGCAACCTCCTTCCGCAATGCTCCCGCTGAAACGGACTAACCAGCTGCTCTCACGCCGCCGAAATCGACTGGCCTGCCCCTGCAAAGAGAAGTGCTTTTAAAGGTTGACTTACCTCCCAGCAACCTCCTTCCGCAATGCTCCCGCTGAAACTGACTAACCAGCTGCTCTCACGCCGCCGAAATCGACTGGCCTGCCCCTGCAAAGAGAAGTGCTTTTAACGGTTGACTTACCTCCCAGCAACCTCCTTCCGCAATGCTCCCGCTGAAACGGACTAACCAGCTGCTCTCACGCCGCCGAAATCGACTGGCCTGCCCCTGCAAAGAGAAGTGCTTTTAAAGGTTGACTTACCTCCCAGCAACCTCCTTCCGCAATGCTCCCGCTGAAACTGACTCACCAGCTGCTCTCACGCCGCCGAAATCGACTGGCCTGCCCCTGCAAAGAGAAGTGCTTTTAAAGGTTGACTTACCTCCCAGCAACCTCCTTCCGCAATGCTCCCGCTGAAACTGACTCACCAGCTGCTCTCACGCCGCCGAAATCGACTGGCCTGCCCCTGCAAAGAGAAGTGCTTTTAAAGGTTGACTTACCTCCCAGCAAACTCCTTCCGCAATGCTCCCGCTGAAACTGACTAACCAGCTGCTCTCACGCCGCCGAAATCGACTGGCCTGCCCCTGCAAAGAGAAGTGCTTTTAACGGTTGACTTACCTCCCAGCAACCTCCTTCCGCAATGCTCCCGCTGAAACTGACTAACCAGCTGCTCTCACGCCGCCGAAATCGACTGGCCTGCCCCTGCAAAGAGAAGTGCTTTTAAAGGTTGACTTACCTCCCAGCAACCTCCTTCCGCAATGCTCCCGCTGAAACTGACTAACCAGCTGCTCTCACGCCGCCGAAATCGACTGGCCTGCCCCTGCAAAGAGAAGTGCTTTTAACGGTTGACTTACCTCCCAGCAACCTCCTTCCGCAATGCTCCCGCTGAAACTGACTCACCAGCTGCTCTCACGCCGCCGAAATCGACTGGCCTGCCCCTGCAAAGAGAAGTGCTTTTAAAGGTTGACTTACCTCCCAGCAACCTCCTTCCGCAATGCTCCCGCTGAAACTGACTAACCAGCTGCTCTCACGCCGCCGAAATCGACTGGCCTGCCCCTGCAAAGAGAAGTGCTTTTAACGGTTGACTTACCTCCCAGCAACCTCCTTCCGCAATGCTCCCGCTGAAACTGACTAACCAGCTGCTCTCACGCCGCCGAAATCGACTGGCCTGCCCCTGCAAAGAGAAGTGCTTTTAAAGGTTGACTTACCTCTCAGCAACCTCCTTCCGCAATGCTCCCGCTGAAACTGACTAACCAGCTGCTCTCACGCCGCCGAAATCGACATGGAGAGTGAAACACAGACACTCGGGAATGGAGAGCGAAACACAGACACTGTGGAATGGAGAGTGAAACACAGACACTCTGCAATGGAGAGTGAAACACAGACACTCGGGAATGGAGGTGAAACACAGACACTCGGGAATGGAGAGAGATACACAGACACTCGGGAATGGAGAGTGAAACACAGACACTCTGAAATGGAGAGTGAAACACAGACACTCTGGAATGGAGAGTGAAACACAGACACTCTGAAATGGAGAGTGAAACACAGACACTCGGGAATGGAGAGTGAACACAGACACTCTGCAATGGAGAGTGAAACACAGACACTCGGGAATGGAGAGTGAACACAGACACTCTGCAATGGAGAGTGAAACACAGACACTCGGGAATGGAGAGTGAAACACAGACACTCGGGAATGGAGAGAGAAACACAGACACTCGGGAATGGAGAGCAAAACACAGACACTCTGAAATGGAGAGTGAAACACAGACACTATTGAATGGAGAGAGAAACACAGACACTCTGGAATGGAGAGTGAAACACAGACACTCTGAAATGGAGAGTGAAACACAGACACTCGGGAATGGAGAGTGAAACACAGACACTTGGGAATGGAGAGAGAAACACAGACACTCGGGAATGGAGAGCGAAACAGAGACACTATGGAATGGAGAGTGAAACACAGACAGTCGGGAATGGAGAGTGAAACACAGACACTCGGGAATGGAGAGTGAAACACAGACACTCTGAAATGGAGAGTGAAACACAGACACTCGGGAATGGAGAGAGAAACACAGACACTCGGGAATGGAGAGCAAAACACAGACACTGTGGAATGGAGAGTGAAACACAGACACTCTGAAATGGAGAGTGAAACACAGACACTCTGAAATGGAGAGTGAAACACAGACACTCGGGAATGGAGAGTGAAACACAGACACTCGGGAATGGAGAGAGAAACACAGACACTCGGGAATGGAGAGCGGAATTTATTGGTGAGGGTCTTCCCAGACGTCCGCGGGTCGACTTCCTGATCCCGCCTAAAAAACTAATTTAAAAAAAAAAGAAAAATTCTCAGCTCCTGCTGAAATTGAGTAACCAGCCAGCTCCACTCCCGCCGAAATCGACTGGCCTGCCCCTGCAAAGAGAAGTGCTTTTAAAGGTTGACTTACCTCCCAGCACCCTCCTTCCGCAATGCTCCCGCTGAAACTGACTAACCTGCTGCTCTCACGCCACCGAAATCGACTGGCCTGCCCCTGCAAAGAGAAGTGCTTTTAAAGGTTGACTTACCTCCCAGCAACCTCCTTCCGCAATGCTCCCGCTGAAACTGACTAACCAGCTGCTCTCACGCCGCCGAAATCGACATGGAGAGTGAAACACAGACACTCGGGAATGGAGAGCGAAACACAGACACTCTGGAATGGAGAGTGAAACACAGACACTCGGGAATGGAGGTGAAACACAGACACTCGGGAATGGAGAGAGATTCACAGACACTCGGGAATGGAGAGTGAAACACAGACACTCTGAAATGGAGAGTGAAACACAGACACTCGGGAATGGAGAGTGAAACACAGACACTCTGAAATGGAGAGTGAAACACAGACACTCGGGAATGGAGAGTGAACACAGACACTCTGCAATGGAGAGTGAAACACAGACACTCGGGAATGGAGAGTGAAACACAGACACTCGGGAATGGAGAGAGAAACACAGACACTCGGGAATGGAGAGCAAAACACAGACACTGTGGAATGGAGAGTGAAACACAGACACTCTGAAATGGAGAGTGAAACACAGACACTCGGGAATGGAGAGTGAAACACAGACACTCGGGAATGGAGAGTGAAACACAGGCACTCGGGAATGGAGAGAGAAACGCAGACACTCTGGAATGGAGAGTGAAACACAGACACTCTGGAATGGAGAGTGAAACACAGACACTCTGAAATGGAGAGTGAAACACAGACACTATTGAATGGAGAGAGAAACACAGACACTTTGGAATGGAGAGTGAAACACAGACACTCTGAAATGGAGAGTGAAACACAGACACTCGGGAATGGAGAGTGAAACACAGACACTTGGGAATGGAGAGCGAAACAGAGACACTATGGAATGGAGAGTGAAACACAGACAGTCGGGAATGGAGAGTGAAACACAGACACTCGGGAATGGAGAGTGAAACACAGACACACTGAAATGGAGAGTGAAACACAGACACTCGGGAATGGAGAGTGAACACAGACACTCTGCAATGGAGAGTGAAACACAGACACTCGGGAATGGAGAGTGAAACACAGACACTCTGAAATGGAGAGTGAAACACAGACACTCGGGAATGGAGAGTGAACACAGACACTCTGCAATGGAGAGTGAAACACAGACACTCGGGAATGGAGAGTGAAACACAGACACTCGGGAATGGAGAGAGAAACACAGACACTCGGGAATGGAGAGCAAAACACAGACACTGTGGAATGGAGAGTGAAACACAGACACTCTGAAATGGAGAGTGAAACACAGACACTCGGGAATGGAGAGTGAAACACAGACACTCGGGAATGGAGAGAGAAACACAGACACTCGGGAATGGAGAGCGAAACACAGACACTGTGGAATGGAGAGTGAAACGCAGACACTCTGAAATGGAGAGTGAAACACAGACACTCGGGAATGGAGAGTGAAATACAGCCACTCTCGAGTGGAGATAGAAACACAGACACTCGGAAATGGAGAGAGAAACACAGACACTCTGGAATGGAGAGTGAAACACAGACACTCGGGAATGGAGAGAGAAACACAGACACTCTGGAATGGAGAGTGAAACACAGACACTCTGGAATGGAGAGTGAAACACAGACACTCTGAAATGGAGAGTGAAACACAGACACTATTGAATGGAGAGAGAAACACAGACACTCTGGAATGGAGAGTGAAACACAGACACTCTGAAATGGAGAGTGAAACACAGACACTCGGGAATGGAGAGTGAAACACAGACACTTGGGAATGGAGAGAGAAACACAGACACTCGGGAATGGAGAGCGAAACAGAGACACTATGGAATGGAGAGTGAAACACAGACAGTCGGGAAGGAGAGTGAAACACAGACACTCGGGAATGGAGAGTGAAACACAGACACTCTGAAATGGAGAGTGAAACACAGACACTCGGGAATGGAGAGTGAACACAGACACTCTGCAATGGAGAGTGAAACACAGACACTCGGGAATGGAGAGTGAAACACAGACACTCGGGAATGGAGAGAGAAACACAGAGACTCGGGAATGGAGAGCGAAACACAGACACTGTGGAATGGAGAGTGAGACACAGACACTCTGAAATGGAGAGTGAAACACAGACACTCGGCAATGGAGAGTGAAACACAGACACTCTAGAATGGAGAGTGAAACCCAGACACTCTGGAATGGAGAGTGAAACAAAGACACTCCGGAATAGAGAGAGAAACACAGACACTCGGGAATGGAGAGAGAACCACTGACACTTGGGAATGGAGAGAGAAAAACAGACACTCCGGAATGGAGAGAGAAACAAAGACACTCCGGAATAGAGAGAGAAACACAGACACTCGGGAATGGAGAGAGAAAAACAGACACTCCGGAATGGAGAGAGAAACAAAGACACTCCGGAATAGAGAGAGAAACAAGGACACTCTGGAATGGAGAGTGAAACACAGACACTCGAAAATGGTTGAGAGAAACACAGACACTCTGGAATGGAGAGTGAAACACAGACACTCTAGAATGGAGAGTGAAAAACAGACACTCTGGAATGGAGAGTGAAACAAAGGAACTCCGGAATAGAGAGAGAAACACAGACACTCGGGAATGGAGAGAGAAACACAGACACACGGGAATGGAGAGAGAAACACAGACACTCGGGAATGGAGAGAGAAAAACAGACACTCTGGAATGGAGAGTGAAACACAGACACTCCGGAATGGAGAGTGAAACACAGACACTCTGGAATGGAGAGTGAAACAAAGGAACTCCGGAATGGAGAGAGAAACACAGACACTCCGGAATGGAGAGTGAAACACAGACACTCTGGAATGGAGAGTGAAACACAGACACTCCGGAATGGAGAGTGAAACACAGACACTCAGGAATGGAGAGAGAAACAAAGAGACTCCGGACTAGAGAGAGAAACACAGACACTCTGGAATGGAGAGAGAAACAAAGAGACTCCGGAATGGAGAGAGAAACACAAACACTCGAGAATGGAGAGTGAAACACAGACACTCTGGAATGGAGAGTGAAACACAGACACTGGGGAATGGCGAGTGGAACACAGACACTCAGGAATGGAGAGAGAAACACAGACACTCTGGAATGGAGAGCGAAACACAGACACTATAGAATGGAGAGATAAACACAGACACTCGGAAATGGAGAGAGAAACACAGACACTCGGGAATGGAGAGTGAAACAGAGACACTCGGGAATGGATAGTGAAACACAGACACTCTGAAATGGAGAGTGAAACACAGACACTCGGGAATGGAGAGTGAAACACAGACACTCGGGAATGGAGAGTGAACACAGACACTCTGAAATGGAGAGTGAAACACAGACACTCCGGAATGGAGAGTGAAACACAGACACTCGGGAATGGAGAGAGAAACACAGACACTCGGGAATGGAGAGTGAAACACAGGCACTCGGGAATGGAGAATGAAACACAGACACTCTGAAATGGAGAGTGAAACACAGACACTCGGGAATGGAGAGTGAAATACAGCCACTCTCGAGTGGAGAGAGAAACACAGACATTCAGAAATGGAGAGAGAAACACAGACACTCGGGAATGGAGAGTGAAACACAGACATTCTGAAATGGAGAGTGAAACACAGACACTCGGGAATGGAGAGTGAAACACAGACACTCTGCAATGGAGAGTGAAACACAGACACTCGGGAATGGAGAGTGAAACACAGACATTCTGAAATGGAGAGTGAAACACAGACACTCGGGAATGGAGAGTGAAACACAGACATTCTGAAATGGAGAGTGAAACACAGACACTCGGGAATGGAGAGTGAAACACAGACACTCGGGAATGGAGAGTGAAACACAGACACTCAGGAATGGAGAGTGAAACACAGACACTCGGGAATGGAGAGAGAAACACAGACACTCGGGAATGGAGAGTGAAACACAGACACTCTGCAATGGAGAGTGAAACACAGACACTCGGGAATGGAGGTGAAACACAGACACTCGGGAATGGAGAGAGATACACAGACACTCGGGAATGGAGAGTGAAACACAGACACTCTGAAATGGAGAGTGAAACACAGACACTCGGGAATGGAGAGTGAAACACAGACACTCTGAAATGGAGAGTGAAACACAGACACTCGGGAATGAGAGTGAAACAAAGGAACTCCGGAATAGAGAGAGAAACACAGACACTCGGGAATGGAGAGAGAAACACAGACACACGGGAATGGAGAGAGAAACACAGACACTCGGGAATGGAGAGAGAAAAACAGACACTCTGGAATGGAGAGTGAAACACAGACACTCCGGAATGGAGAGTGAAACACAGACACTCTGGAATGGAGAGTGAAACAAAGGAACTCCGGAATGGAGAGAGAAACACAGACACTCCGGAATGGAGAGTGAAACACAGACACTCTGGAATGGAGAGTGAAACACAGACACTCCGGAATGGAGAGTGAAACACAGACACTCAGGAATGGAGAGAGAAACAAAGAGACTCCGGACTAGAGAGAGAAACACAGACACTCTGGAATGGAGAGAGAAACAAAGAGACTCCGGAATGGAGAGAGAAACACAAACACTCGAGAATGGAGAGTGAAACACAGACACTCTGGAATGGAGAGTGAAACACAGACACTGGGGAATGGCGAGTGGAACACAGACACTCAGGAATGGAGAGAGAAACACAGACACTCTGGAATGGAGAGCGAAACACAGACACTATAGAATGGAGAGATAAACACAGACACTCGGAAATGGAGAGAGAAACACAGACACTCGGGAATGGAGAGTGAAACAGAGACACTCGGGAATGGATAGTGAAACACAGACACTCTGAAATGGAGAGTGAAACACAGACACTCGGGAATGGAGAGTGAAACACAGACACTCGGGAATGGAGAGTGAACACAGACACTCTGAAATGGAGAGTGAAACACAGACACTCCGGAATGGAGAGTGAAACACAGACACTCGGGAATGGAGAGAGAAACACAGACACTCGGGAATGGAGAGTGAAACACAGGCACTCGGGAATGGAGAATGAAACACAGACACTCTGAAATGGAGAGTGAAACACAGACACTCGGGAATGGAGAGTGAAATACAGCCACTCTCGAGTGGAGAGAGAAACACAGACATTCGGAAATGGAGAGAGAAACACAGACACTCGGGAATGGAGAGTGAAACACAGACATTCTGAAATGGAGAGTGAAACACAGACACTCGGGAATGGAGAGTCAAACACAGACACTCTGCAATGGAGAGTGAAACACAGACACTCGGGAATGGAGAGTGAAACACAGACACTCGGGAATGGAGAGAGAAACACAGACACTTGGGAATGGAGAGTGAAACACAGACATTCTGAAATGGAGAGTGAAACACAGACACTCGGGAATGGAGAGTGAAACACAGACACTCGGGAATGGAGAGTGAAACACAGACACTCAGGAATGGAGAGTGAAACACAGACACTCGGGAATGGAGAGAGAAACACAGACACTCGGGAATGGAGAGTGAAACACAGACACTCTGCAATGGAGAGTGAAACACAGACACTCGGGAATGGAGGTGAAACACAGACACTCGGGAATGGAGAGAGATACACAGACACTCGGGAATGGAGAGTGAAACACAGACACTCTGAAATGGAGAGTGAAACACAGACACTCGGGAATGGAGAGTGAAACACAGACACTCTGAAATGGAGAGTGAAACACAGACACTCGGGAATGAGAGTGAACACAGACACTCTGAAATGGAGAGTGAAACACAGACACTCGGGAATGGAGAGTGAAACACAGACACTCGGGAATGGAGAGAGAAACACAGACACTCGGGAATGGAGAGCGAAACACAGACACTGTGGAATGGAGAGTGAAACGCAGACACTCTGAAATGGAGAGTGAAACACAGACACTCGGGAATGGAGAGTGAAATACAGCCACTCTCGAGTGGAGATAGAAACACAGACACTCGGAAATGGAGAGAGAAACACAGACACTCTGGAATGGAGAGTGAAACACAGACACTCTGGAATGGAGAGTGAAACACAGACACTCTGGAATGGAGAGTGAAACACAGACACTCGGGAATGGAGAGAGAAACACATACACACTGGAATGGAGTGTGAAACACAGACACTATTGAATGGAGAGTGAAACACAGACACTCTGGAATGGAGAGTGAAACACAGACACTCTGAAATGGAGAGTGAAACACAGACACTATTGAATGGAGAGAGAAACACAGACACTCTGGAATGGAGAGTGAAACACAGACACTCTGAAATGGAGAGTGAAACACAGACACTCGGGAATGGAGAGTGAAACACAGACACTTGGGAATGGAGAGAGAAACACAGACACTCGGGAATGGAGAGCGAAACACAGACACTATGGAATGGAGAGTGAAACACAGACAGTCGGGAATGGAGAGTGAAACACAGACACTCGGGAATGGAGAGTGAAATACAGACACTCTCGAGTGGAGAGAGAAACACAGACACTCGGAAATGGAGAGAGAAACACAGACAGTCTGGAATGGAGAGTGAAACACAGACACTCTGAAATGGAGAGTGAAACACAGAGACTAGGGAATGGAGAGTGAAATACAGCCACTCTCGAGTGGAGAGAGAAACACAGACACACGGAAATGGTGAGAGAAACACAGACACTCGTGAATGGAGAGTGAAACACAGACACTCGGAAATGGAGAGAGAAACACAGACACTCTGGAATGGAGAGCGAAACACAGACACTATTGAATGGAGAGTGAAACACAGACACTCGGAAATGGAGACAGAATCACAGACGCTCTGGAATGGAGAGCGAAACACAGACACGCTAGAATGGAGAGTGATACACAGGCACTCGGGAATGGAGAGAGAAACACAGACACTCTGGAATGGAGAGCGAAACACAGACACGCTGAAATGGAGAGTGAAACACAGACACTCTGTGATGGAGAGATAAACACAGACACTCGGGAATGGAGAGAGAAACACAAACACTCTGGAATGGAGAGTGAAACACAGACACTCTGGAATGGAGAGTGAAACACAGACACTAGAGAATGGAGAGTGAAACACTGAGACTCTGGAATGGAGAGAGCAATACAGGCATTCTAGAATGGAGAGAGAAACACAGACACTCTAGAATGGAGAGTGAAACACATAGACTGTGGAATGGAGAGAGAAAAACATACACTCGGGAATGGAGAGAGAAACACAAACACTCTGGAATGGACAGAGAAACAAAGACACTCTGGAATGGAGAGTGAATCACAGACACTCGGGAATGGAGAGTGAAACACAGACACTCTAGAATGGAGAGAGAAACACACAAACTCTGGAATGGAGAGTGAAACACAGAGACTCTGGAATGGAGAGAGAAACACAGACACTCTAGAATGGAGAGTGAAACACAGACACACTGGAATGGACAGTGAAACACAGAGACAATGGAATGGACAGTGAAACACAGACACACTGGAATGGACAGTGAAACACAGACACACTGGAATGGACAGTGAAACAGAGACACACAGGAATGGAGAGAGAAACAAAGACACTCTGGAATGGAGAGTGAAACACAGACACTCTGGAAAGGAGAGAGAACCACAGACACTCTGAACTGGAGAGAGAAACACAGACACTGGGGAATGGAGAGAGAAACACAGACACTCTGGAAAGGAGAGAGAACCACAGACACTCTGAAATGGAGGGAGAAACACAGACACTCGGGAATTGAGAGTGAAACACAGACACTCGGGAATGGAGAGTGTAACACAGACACTGGGGAATTGAGAGAGAAACACAGACACGCTAGAATGGAGAGAGATACACAGACACTCTGGAATGGAGAGAGAAACACAGACACTCGGGAATTGAGAGACAAACACTGTCACTCGGGAATGGAGAGTGTAACACAGACACTGGGGAATTGAGAGAGAAACACAGACACGCTAGAATGGAGAGAGATACACAGACACTCTGGAATGGAGAGAGAAACACAGACACGCTGAAATGGAGAGATAAACACAGACATTCTAGAATGGAGAGAGAAACACACACACGCTAAAATGGAGAGAGTAACACAGATACTCTGGAATGGAGAGTGAAACACAGACACATGGGAATGGAGAGAGAAACACAGACACTCGGAAATGGAGAGAGAAAAACAGACATTCTGGAATGGAGAGCGAAACAGAGACACTCTGGAATGGAGAGAGAAACACAAACACTCTGGAATGGAGAGAGAAACAAAGACACTCCGGAATGGAGTGAGAATCACAGACACTCTGGAATGGAGACTAAACCATAGACATTCTAGAATACAGAGATAAACACAGACACTCTGGCCTGGAGAGAGATACACACACACTCTGGAATGGTGAGTGAAACACAGACACTCTGGAATGGAGAGTGAAACACAGACACTCTGGCCTGGAGAGAGATACACACACACTCTGGAATGGTGAGTGAAACACAGACACTCTGGAATGGAGAGAGAAACACAGGCACTCGGGAATGGAGAGTGAAACACAGACATTCGGGAATGGAGAGTGAAACACAGGCACTCGGGAATGGAGAATGAAACACAGACACTCTGAAATGGACAGCGAAACACAGACACTCGGGAATGGAGAGTGAAACACAGACACTCGGGAATGGAGAGAGAAACACAGACACTCTGGAATGGAGAGATAAACACAGACACTCTGGCCTGGAGAGAGATACACACACACTCTGGAATGGTGAGTGAAACACAGACACTCTGGAATGGAGAGAGAAACACAAATACTCGGGAATGGAGAGAGTCGCACAGACACTCTGGAATGGAGAGAGAAACACAGGCACTCGGGAATGGAGAGTGAAACACAGACACTCGGGAATGGAGAGTGAAACACAGGCACTCGGGAATGGAGAATGAAACACAGACACTCTGAAATGGACAGCGAAACACAGACACTCGGGAATGGAGAGTGAAACACAGACACTCGGGAATGGAGAGAGAAACACAGACACTCGGGAAAGGAGAATGAAACACAGACACTCTGAAATGGAGAGTGAAACACAGACACTCGGGAATGGAGAGTGAAATACAGCCACTCTCGAGTGGAGAGAGAAACACAGACACTCGGAAATGGAGAGAGAAACACAGACACTTGGGAATGGAGAGTGAAACACAGGCACTCTGAAATGGAGAGTCAAACACTGACACTCGGGAATGGAGAGTGAAACACAGACACTCTGCAATGGAGAGTGAAACACAGACACTCGGGAATGGAGAGTGAAACAAAGTCACTCGGGAATGGAGAGAGAAACGCAGACACTCGGGAATGGAGAGCGAAACACAGACACTCTGAAATGGAGAGTGAAACACAGACACTCGGGAATGGAGAGTGAACACAGACACTCTGCAATGGAGAGTGAAACACAGACACTCAGGAATGGAGAGTGAAACACAGACACTCGGGAATGGAGAGTGAAACACAGACACTCTAAAATGGAGAGTGAAACACAGACACTCGGGAATGGAGAGTGAACACAGACACTCTGCAATGGAGAGTGAAACACAGACACTCGGGAATGGAGAGTGAAACACAGACACTCGGGAATGGAGAGAGAAACACAGACACTCGGAAATGGAGAGAGAAAAACAGACATTCTGGAATGGAGAGCGAAACAGAGACACTCTGGAATGGAGAGAGAAACACAAACACTCTGGAATGGAGAGAGAAACAAAGACACTCCGGAATGGAGTGAGAATCACAGACACTCTGGAATGGAGAGTAAACCATAGACATTCTAGAATACAGAGATAAACACAGACACTCTGGCCTGGAGAGAGATACACACACACTCTGGAATGGTGAGTGAAACACAGACACTCTGGAATGGAGAGAGAAACACAAATACTCGGGAATGGAGAGAGTCGCACAGACACCCTGGAATGGAGAGAGAAACACAGGCACTCGGGAATGGAGAGTGAAACACAGACACTCGGGAATGGAGAGTGAAACACAGGCACTCGGGAATGGAGAATGAAACACAGACACTCTGAAATGGACAGCGAAACACAGACACTCGGGAATGGAGAGTGAAACACAGACACTCGGGAATGGAGAGAGAAACACAGACACTCGGGAATGGAGAATGAAACACAGACACTCGGGAATGGAGAGTGAAATACAGCCACTCTCGAGTGGAGAGAGAAACACAGACACTCGGAAATGGAGAGAGAAACACAGACACTTGGGAATGGAGAGTGAAACACAGGCACTCTGAAATGGAGAGTCAAACACTGACACTCGGGAATGGAGAGTGAAACACAGACACTCTGCAATGGAGAGTGAAACACAGACACTCGGGAATGGAGAGTGAAACAAAGTCACTCGGGAATGGAGAGAGAAACGCAGACACTCGGGAATGGAGAGCGAAACACAGACACTCTGAAATGGAGAGTGAAACACAGACACTCGGGATTGGAGAGTGAAACACAGACACTCTGAAATGGAGAGTGAAACACAGACACTCGGGAATGGAGAGTGAACACAGACACTCTGCAATGGAGAGTGAAACACAGACACTCGGGAATGGAGAGTGAAACACAGACACTCGGGAATGGAGAGAGAAACACCGACACTCGGGAATGGAGAGCGAAACACAGACACTGTGGAATGGAGAGTGAGACACAGACACTCTGAAATAGAGATAGAAACACAGACACTCTGGAATGGAGAGTGAAACAAAGACACTCCGGAATAGAGAGAAAAACACAGACACTCTAGAATGGAGAGTGAAACACAGACACTCGGGAATGGAGAGAGAAACACAGACACTCTGGAATGGAGAGTGAAACACAGGCACTCTAGAATGGAGAGTAAAACACAGACACTCTGGAATGGAGAGTGAAACACAGACACTCTGGAATGGAGAGTGAAACAAAGAAACTCCGGAATAGAGAGAGAAACACAGACACTCTGGAATTGAGAGAGAAACACAGACATACGGGAATGGAGAGAGAAACACAGACACTCGGGAATGGAGAGAGAAAAACAGACACTCCGGAATGGAGAGAGAAACACAGACACTCCGGAATGGAGAGTGAAACACAGACACTCTGGAATGGAGAGTGAAACACAGACACTCCAGAATGGAGAGTGAAACACAGACACTCAGGAATGGAGAGTGAAACACAGACACTCTGGAATGGAGAGAGAAACAAAGAGACTCCGGACGAGAGAGAGAAACACAGACACTCTGGAATGGAGAGAGAAACAAAGAGACTCCGGAATGGAGAGAGAAACACAAACACTCGAGAATGGAGAGTGAAACACAGACACTCTGGAATGGAGAGTGAAACACAGACACTGGGGAATGGAGAGTGAAACACAGACACTCAGGAATGGAGAGAGAAACACAGATACTCTGGAATGGAGAGCGAAACACAGACACTATAGAATGGAGAGATAAACACAGACACTCGGAAATGGAGAGAGAAACACAGACACTCGGGAATGGAGAGTGAAACACAGACACTCGGGAATGGATAGTGAAACACTGACACTCTGAAATGGAGAGTGAAACACAGACACTCGGGAATGGAGAGTGAAACACAGACACTCGGGAATGGAGAGTGAACACAGACACTCTGAAATGGAGAGTGAAACACAGACACTCCGGAATGGAGAGTGAAACACAGACACTCCGGAATGGAGAGAGAAACACAGACACTCGGGAATGGAGAGTGAAACACAGGCACTCGGGAATGGAGAATGAAACACAGACACTCTGAAATGGAGAGTGAAACACAGACACTCTGAAATGGAGTGTGAAACACAGACACTCGGGAATGGAGAGTGAAATACAGCCACTCTCGAGTGGAGAGAGAAACACAGACACTCGGAAATGGAGAGAGAAACACAGACACTTGGGAATGGAGAGTGAAACACAGGCATTCTGAAATGGAGAGTGAAACACAGACACTCGGGAATGGAGAGTGAAACACAGACACTCTGCAATGGAGAGTGAAACACAGACACTCGGGAATGGAGAGTGAAACACAGACACTCGGGAATGGAGAGAGAAACACAGACACTCGGGAATGGAGAGCGAAACACAGACACTGTGAAATGGAGAGAGAAACTCAGACACTTGGGAATGGAGAGTGAAACACAGACATTCTGAAATGGAGAGTGAAACACAGACACTCGGGAATGGAGAGTGAAACACAGACACTCGGGAATGGAGAGTGAAACACAGACACTCAGGAATGGAGAGTGAAACACAGACACTCGGGAATGGAGAGAGAAACACAGACACTCGGGAATGGAGAGTAAAAGACAGACACTCTGCAATGGAGAGTGAAACACAGACACTCGGGAATGGAGGTGAAACACAGACACTCGGGAATGGAGAGAGATACACAGACACTCGGGAATGGAGAGTGAAACACAGACACTCTGAAATGGAGAGTGAAACACAGACACTGTGGAATGAAGAGTGAAACACAGACACTCTGAAATGGAGAGTGAAACACAGACACTCGGGAATGGAGAGTGAACACAGACACTCTGCAATGGAGAGTGAAACACAGACACCCGGGAATGGAGAGTGAAACACAGACACTCGGGAATGGAGAGAGAAACACAGACACTCGGGAATGGAGAGCAAAACACAGACACTGTGGAATGGAGAGTGAAACACAGACACTCTGAAATGGAGAGTGAAACACAGATACTCGGGAATGGAGAGTGAAACACAGACACTCGGGAATGGAGAGAGAAACACAGACACTCGGGAATGGAGAGCGAAACACAGACACTGTGGAATGGAGAGTGAAACGCAGACACTCTGAAATGGAGAGTGAAACACAGACACTCGGGAATGGAGAGTGAAATACAGACACTCTGGAATGGAGAGTGAAACACAGACACTCGGGAATGGAGAGAGAAACACATACAGACTGGAATGGAGTGTGAAACACAGACACTATTGAATGGAGAGTGAAACACAGACACTCTGGAATGGAGAGTGAAACACAGACACTCTGAAATGGAGAGAGAAACACAGACACTCTGGAATGGAGAGTGAAACACAGACACTCGGGAATGGAGAGAGAAACACATACAGACTGGAATGGAGTGTGAAACACAGACACTATTGAATGGAGAGTGAAACACAGACACTCTGGAATGGAGAGTGAAACACAGACACTCTGAAATGGAGAGTGAAACACAGACACTATTGAATGGAGAGAGAAACACAGACACTCTGGAATGGAGAGTGAAACACAGACACTCTGAAATGGAGAGTGAAACACAGACACTCGGGAATGGAGAGTGAAACACAGACACTTGGGAATGGAGAGAGAAACACAGACCCTCGGGAATGGAGAGCGAAACACAGACACTATGGAATGGAGAGTGAAACACAGACAGTCGGGAATGGAGAGTGAAACACAGACACTCGGGAATGGAGAGTGAAATACAGACACTCTCGAGTGGAGAGAGAAACACAGACACTCGGAAATGGAGAGAGAAACACAGACAGTCTGGAATGGAGAGTGAAACACAGACACTCTGAAATGGAGAGTGAAACACAGAGACTCGGGAATGGAGAGTGAAATACAGCCACTCTCGAGTGGAGAGAGAAACACAGACACACGGAAATGGAGAGAGAAACACAGACACTCGTGAATGGAGAGTGAAACACAGACACTCGGAAATGGAGAGAGAAACACAGACACTCTGGAATGGAGAGCGAAACACAGACACTATTGAATGGAGAGTGAAACACAGACACTCGGAAATGGAGACAGAATCACAGACGCTCTGGAATGGAGAGCGAAACACAGACACGCTAGAATGGAGAGTGATACACAGGCACTCGGGAATGGAGAGAGAAACACAGACACTCTGGAATGGAGAGCGAAACACAGACACGCTGAAATGGAGAGTGAAACACAGACACTCTGGAATGGAGAGTGAAACACAGACACTAGAGAATGGAGAGTGAAACACTGAGACTCTGGAATGGAGAGAGCAATACAGGCATTCTAGAATGGAGAGAGAAACACAGACACTCGGGAATGGAGAGAGAAACACAAACACTCTGGAATGGACAGAGAAACAAAGACACTCTGGAATGGAGAGTGAATCACAGACACTCGGGAATGGAGAGAGAAACACACAAACTCTGGAATGGAGAGTGAAACACAGAGACTCTGGAATGGAGAGAGAAACACAGACACTCTAGAATGGAGAGTGAAACACAGACACACTGGAATGGACAGTGAAACACAGACACAATGGAATGGACAGTGAAACACAGACACACTGGAATGGACAGTGAAACAGAGACACACGGGAATGGAGAGAGAAACAAAGACACTCTGAAATGGAGAGTGAAACACAGACACTCTGGAATGGACAGTGAAACAGAGACACACGGGAATGGAGAGAGAAACACAGACACTCTGGAATGGAGAGAGAAACACAGACACTCTGGAATGGAGAGAGAAACACAGACACTCTAGATTGGAGAGAGAAACACAGACACTCTGGAATGGAGAGAGAAACACAGACACTCTGGAATGGAGAGAGAAACACAGACACTCTGGAAAGGAGAGAGAACCACAGACACTCTGAACTGGAGAGAGAAACACAGACACTCGGGAATTGAGAGACAAATACTGTCACTCGGGAATGGAGACTGTAACACAGACACTGGGGAATTGAGAGAGAAACACAGACACGCTAGAATGGAGAGAGATACACAGACACTCTGGAATGGAGAGAGAACCACAGACACTCTGAACTGGAGAGAGAAACACAGACACTCGGGAATTGAGAGACAAATACTGTCACTCGGGAATGGAGACTGTAACACAGACACTGGGGAATTGAGAGAGAAACACAGACACGCTAGAATGGAGAGAGATACACAGACACTCTGGAATGGAGAGAGAAACACAGACACGCTGAAATGGAGAGATAAACACAGACATTCTAGAATGGAGAGTGAAACACAGACACTCGGGAATGGAGAGAGTAACACAGATACTCTGGAATGGAGAGTGAAACACAGACACTCTGGAATGGAGTGAGAATCACAGACACTCAGGAATGGAGAGTAAACCATAGACATTCTAGAATACAGAGATAAACACAGACACTCTGGCCTGGAGAGAGATACACACACACTCTGGAATGGTGAGTGAAACACAGACACTCTGGAATGGAGAGAGAAACACAAATACTCGGGAATGGAGAGTGAAACACAGACACTCGGGAATGGAGAGTGAAACACAGGCACTCGGGAATGGAGAATGAAACACAGACACTCTGAAATGGACAGCGAAACACAGACACTCGGGAATGGAGAGTGAAACACAGACACTCGGGAATGGAGAGAGAAACACAGACACTCGGGAATGGAGAATGAAACACAGACACTCTGAAATGGAGAGTGAAACACAGACACTCGGGAATGTAGAGTGAAATACAGCCACTCTCGAGTGGAGAGAGAAACACAGACACTCGGAAATGGAGAGAGAAACACAGACACTTGGGAATGGAGAGTGAAACACAGGCACTCTGAAATGGAGAGTCAAACACTGACACTCGGGAATGGAGAGTGAAACACAGACACTCTGGAATGGAGAGTGAAACACAGACACTCGGGAATGGAGAGTGAAACAAAGACACTCGGGAATGGAGAGAGAAACGCAGACACTCGGGAATGGAGAGCGAAACACAGACACTCTGAAATGGAGAGTGAAACACAGACACTCGGGAATGGAGAGTGAAACACAGACACTCTGAAATGGAGAGTGAAACACAGACACTCGGGAATGGAGAGTGAAACACAGACACTTGGGAATGGAGAGAGAAACACAGACACTCGGGAATGGAGAGTGAAACACAGACACTTGGGAATGGAGAGAGAAACACAGACACTCTGAAATGGAGAGTGAAACACAGACACTCGGGAATGGAGAGTGAAACACAGACACTTGGGAATGGAGAGAGAAACACAGACACTCGGGAATGGAGAGCGAAACACAGACACTATGGAATGGAGAGTGAAACACAGACAGTCGGGAATGGAGAGAGAAACACAGACACTCGGAAATGGAGAGAGAAACACAGACACTCTAGAATGGAGAGAGAAACACACAAACTCTGGAATGGAGTGTGAAACACAGAGACTCTGGAATGGAGAGTGAAACACAGACACACTGGAATGGACAGTGAAACACAGACACACTGGAATGGACAGTGAAACACAGACACACTGGAATGGACAGTGAAACACAGACACACTGGAATGGACAGTGAAACAGAGACACACGGGAATGGAGAGAGAAACACAGACACTCTGGAATGGAGAGTGAAACACAGACACTGGGGAATGGAGAGAGAAACACAGACACTCTGGAAAGGAGAGAGAACCACAGACACTCTGAAATGGAGAGGTAACCACAGACACTCTGAACTGGCGAGAGAAACACAGACACTCGGGAATTGAGAGACAAACACTGTCACTCGGGAATGGAGAGTGTAACACAGACACTGGGGAATTGAGAGAGAAACACAGACACGCTAGAATGGAGAGAGATACACAGACACTCTGGAATGGAGAGAGAAACACAGACACGCTGAAATGGAGAGATAAACACAGACATTCTAGAATGGAGAGAGAAACACACACACGCTAGAATGGAGAGAGTAACACAGATACTCTGGAATGGAGAGTGAAACACAGACACATGGAAATGGGGAGAGAAACACAGACATTCTGGAATGGAGAGCGAAACAGAGACACTCTGGAATGGAGAGAGAAACGCAAACACTCTGGAATGTAGAGAGAAACAAAGACACTCCGGAATGGAGTGAGAATCACAGACACTCTGGAATGGAGAGTAAACCACAGACATTCTAGAATACAGAGATAAACACAGACACTCTGGCCTGGAGAGAGATACACACACACTCTGGAATGGTGAGTGAAACACAGACACTCTGGAATGGAGAGTGAAACACAGACACTCTGGAATGGAGAGAGAAACACAAATACTCGGGAATGGAGAGAGTAACACAGACACTCTGGAATGGAGAGAGAAACACAGGCACTCGGGAATGGAGAGTGAAACACAGACACACTGGAATGGAGAGATAAACACAGACACTCGGAAATGGAGACAGAAACACAGACGCTCTGGAATGGAGAGCGAAACACGGACACGCTAGAATGGAGAGTGATACACAGGCACTCGGGAATGGAGAGTGAAACACAGACACTCGGAAATGGCGAGAGAAACACAGACACTCTAGAATGGAGAGTGAAACACAGACACTCGGGAATGCAGGGAGAAACACAGACACTCGGAAATGGAGAGTGAAACACAGACACTCGGGAATGGAGAGTGAAACACAGACACTCTAGAACGGAGAGAGAAAAACAGACACTCGGGAATGGAGAGAGAAACACAGACACTCGGGAATGGAGAGAGAAACACAGACACTCGGGAATGGAGAGAGAAACACAGACACTCGTGAATGGAAAGAGAAACACAGACACTCGGGAATGGAGAGAGAAACACAGACACTCGGGAATGGAGTGAGGAGCACAGATGCTCTAAAATGGAGAGTGAAACACAGACACTGTAGAAAGGAGAGAGAAACACAGGCACCCTAGAATGAAGGCTGCACGACATGCTCTCTAGAATCGAGCGTGACACATGAGTGGTCTAGGATGTAAAGTATGTGTTTCTAGACCAAAGTGTATAAAATCTAGATGAGATTGACTTCCGGTTGCGGCTCTGCCTAGTTAGGTCGCACGTTCGGGAGCTCCCGCCGGGAATGGACTTTTGGGCTCTTTAGAGGGCCCCAACTGAAATTGTTCAACGGCTTCCAGTGTGGGAAGATGACAGCAAGGTCCCTCCGACAGTATATGGATTGGACTAGGAGTGGAGCGGTGAAAAAAGGGATCTTGGAGCAGCGAAAAGTGAGAGGGAGATAAAACAAGATGGCGGCAGGTGGAGGCCAAGCAGCGTGGGCGCAGTGGTCGCAGTAGCAGCAGGTGTTTCTTAAACGCTGCTTTGAGGAGCTGAGGACAAAAATGCTGTTGCCAATGAAGGTGGCGATTGAGAAGCTTGTGGAGACCCAGAAGGCCCAAGGGGCGGCGATCCGGGAGGTGCGGCAAAAAGCCTCGGAGAACGAGGACGAGATCTTGGGCCTGGCGGTGAAGGTGGAGGCGCACGAGGCGCTGCACAAGAGGTGGGCGGAAAAATTCGAGGACCTGGAGACTAGGTCGAGGAGGAAGAATCTTTGGATTCTGGGTCTCCCTGAGGGAGTGGAGGGGCCCGATGCCGGGGCATATGTGAGCACGATGCTCAATTCGCTGATGGGCGCGGGAGCTTTCCCGAGGCCCCTGGAGCTGGATGGGGCTCATCGGGTCCTGGCAAGGAGACCCAAAGCCAACGAGCCACCAAGGGCTGTAGTGGTGAGGTTCCAGCGCTATATGGATAAGGAGTGTGTCCTCAGATGGGCCAAAAAAGAGCGGAGCAGCAGGTGGGAGAACACGGAGATCCGAATTTACCAGGACTGGAGTGCGGAGGTGGCTAAGAAGAGAGCTGGCTTTAATCGGGCTAAGGCTCTCCATCGGGAGGGAGTGAAGTTCGGGATGCTGCAGCCAGCGCGACTGTGGGTCACGTTCCAAGATCAGCACCACTATTTTGAAGCGATGGATGAGACATGGAACTTTATACAGACTGAAAAGTTGCACTCAAATTGAGGGTTTGACGTGGGGGGGATGTTTACGGGGTTTACTGTGTTCACTGTGTTTGGGGAATGTTCTGTTTGTTTGAGTGTGGGATGGGGATGGGTGAATGAATTTGATGTGGGGAGTTGGGGTGAGGCCGCAAAAAGGAGCTGCACCAGAGGTGGGGGGGGGGGGACGGGTCAGGAAAGCGTGGTTTTTTTCCCGTGCTAGGGAAGGATGGGGGTGGAGCCAGGGGGAAGGGGCGGTTCTAGAGGGGGGCGCTTACAGACTGCCAAGTGGGGGGAGATTCAAGTGTGGGTTGATAAAAGGGCGGGAGAGGCCGGGGTTCGCAGGAGTCAGCTGACTTACGGGAGTGTCATGGGGGAGCAAAATGGCTAGATGAGGATCTAGCGGGCGTGAGGGGGGGAGGGGGGAGGGGGGGAACTGGGTTGCTGCTGCATTGGCCAAAGTAGAGCTGGAAGTAGGAGAGGTAGTCAGGGATGGGGATCCGCCGCTTGGGGGACTGGAGGGTGCGGGAGGCGCGGGCACGTGGCTGGCCTAGAAAAGGAGATGGCTAGTCGGCAGGGGGCGGTGGTGCGAGTAGCCCCCCAATCCGGCAGATAACTTGGAATGTGAGGGGCCTGAACGGGCCGGTCAAGAGGGCCCTGGTGTTCGCGCACTTAAAGGGACTGAAGGCAGACATGGTTATGCTCCAGGAGACACATCTGAAGGTGGCAGATCAGGTTAGGCTGAGAAAGGGATGGCTAGGGCAGGTCTTTCACTCAGGGCTGGATGCGAAGAACAGAGGGGTTGCAATACTGGTGGGGAAGCGGGTGTCGTTCAAGGCACTGATAATGGAGGTCGATATGTGATGGTGAGTGGTAGGTTGTAGGAGGTGCGGGTGGTACTGGTGAACGTATATGCCCCGAATTGGGATGATGCTGGATTTATGAAACGCATGCTGGGTCGGATTCCAGATCTGGAGGCGGGAAGCTTGATAATGGGGGGGGGGAGGACTTTAACACGGTGCTGGACCCAGCACTGGACCGGTCTAGGTCCAGGTCGGGTAAGAGGCCGGCAGCGGCCAAGGTGCTTAGGAGGTTTATGGACCAGATGGGGGGAGTGGATCCATGGAGGTTTGTCAGGCCGCTGGCCAGGGAATTTTCCTTCTTTTCCCACGTCCATAGAGCCTACTCCCGGATAGATTTTTTCATTTTGAGTAGGGCACTAATCCCGAAAGTGGAGGGAACAAAATATTCGGCCGTAGCCATCTCGGACCACGCCCCGCATTGGGTGGAGCTGGAGTTGGGGGAGGAGAGGGACCAGCGCCCGCTGTGGCGCCTGGACGTGGGATTGTTGGCGGATGAGTTGGCACAACTGCGGGCAGGTGCGGGGGTATATTGAAAGATATTTGGAGGCCAACGACAACGGGGAGGTGCAGGTGGGGGTAGTCTGGAAGGCGTTGAAGGCGGTGGTCAGGGGAGAGCTCATCTCCATTAGGGTCCATAGGGAGAAGAGAGAGGGGAGGGAGAGGGAGAGGTTGGTGGGGGAGATCTTAAGGGCGGATAGGAGGTATGCAGAGGCTCCCGAGGAGGGGCTGCTCAGGGAGCGACGGAACCTCCAGACGGAATTCGACCTGTTGACCACGGGGGAAGCAGAGGCACAGTGGAGGAAAGCGCAGGGGGCGACGTGTGAGCATGGGGAGAAGGCGGGTAGAGTTAAGGATAGAGGGGGGAATACGGTGCGGAGTACGGTGAGAATCAACTAGGTATTTAGGGACTTCTATGGGGATCTATACAGGTCTGAGCCCCAGCGGGGGAGGAGGGGATGCGACGATTCCTGGATCAGCTGACGTTCCCGAGGGTGGAGGAGGGGGAGGTGGCTGGTTTGGGGGCGCCGATTAGGCTGGAGGAGCTGGTTAAATGATTGGGGAGTATGCAGGCGGAGAAGGCCCCGGGGCTGGATGGGTTCCCGGTTGAATTCTACAGGAAATACGTGGACCTGCTGGGCCTGTTGCTCATGAGGACGTTTAATAAGGCGAGGGAGGAGGGGACCTTGCCCCCGACAATGTCCAGGGCGCTGATTTCTTTGATCTTGAAGTGGGACAAGGATCCATTGCAATGTGGGTCGTATAGACCGATCACGCTCCTCAATGTTGACGCTAGGTTGCTGGCAAAGGTGCTGGCTATGAGAATTGAGGACTATGTCCCAGGGATGATTCATGAGGACCAGACGGGATTTGTGAAGGGTAGGCAGCTAAATACAAATGTACGGATGCTCCTCAATGTGATTATGATGCCCTCGGTGGAGGGGGAAGCGGAGGTAGTGGCAGCTATGGACGCGGAGAAGGCCTTTGATCGGGTGGAGTGGGAGTATCTTTGGGAAGTGGTGCGGCGGTTTGGGTTCGGGGAGGGGTTCATCAGTTGGGTCAGGCTGCTATATAGAGCCCCGGTGGCGAGTGTGGCTACGAACCGGCGGAGGTCGGAGTACTTTCGGCTGTACCGGGGGACGAGACAGGGGTGCCCCTTGTCCCCCTTGTTGTTTGCACTGGCGATCGGGCCGCTGGCCATGGCACTGAGGGAATCCAGGAAATGGAGGGGGTTGGTTCGGGGGGGGGGGGGGGGGGGAGGGACACCGGGTGTCGTTGTATGCCGATGACCTGTTGTATGTTGCAAATCCAGTGGAGGGGATGGCGGAGGTCATGCGGACCCTCAGGGAGTTTGGGGACTTTTTGGGGTATAAACTCAACATAGGGAAGTGTGAGCTCTTTGTGGTGCATCCAGGGGACCAGGGAAGGGGGATAGACGAGCTATCACTGAAGAGGGCGGAAAGGAGCTTCCGATACCTGGGGATCCAGGTAGCTAGGAGCTGGGGGGCCCTGCACAAGCTCAACTTGACGTAGCTGGTGGAGCAGGTGGAGGGGGATTTTAAAAGATGGGACATGCTACCACTCTCACTGGCGAGTAGGGTGCAGTCGGTAAAAATGACGGTCCTTCCGAGGTTTCTCTTTGTGTTCCAGTGTCTCCCCATTCTGATCCCAAGGCCTTTTTCAAACGAGTAAGCAGGAGCATAATGGGATTTGTGCGGGCGAATAAGACACCGAGGGTGAAGATAGTGTTTCTGGAGCGTAGCAGAGGCAGGGGGGGGCTAGCTCTGCCGAATCTGTGTGGCTACTATTGGGCAGCCAATGTGGCGATGATCCGTAAGTGGGTGATGGAGGGAGAGAGGGCGGCATGGAAGAGGCTAGAGATGGCGTCTTGTGTGGGCACGAGCCTGAGGGTGCTGGTGACGGCTCCGCTGCCGCTCTCGCCGACAAGGTACATCACGAGCACGGTGGTAGTGGCGACGCTGAAGATCTGGGGGCAGTTGAGGCGACGCAGGATGAGGTGGGGGCCTCGGTTTTGTCCCCGATTCGGGAAAATCATCAGTTCGTCCCGGGAAGGATGGATGGGGGGTTTCGGAGCTGGCATCGGGTAGGGATCAGTAGAATGGGGGACCTGTTCATCGATGGGACGTTTGCGAGCCTAGGGGCGCTGGAGGAGAAGTTTGGGCTACCCCCGGGAAACGCTTTCAGGTACATGCAAGTGAGGGTGTTTGTGAGGCGGCAGGTGAGGGAATTCCTGCTGCTTCCAGCAAGTGGGATTCAGGACAGGGTAATTTCGGGTGTATGGGTTGGAGAAGGCAAGGTTTCGGCGATTTACCAGGAGCTGCAGGAAGAGGAGGAGGCCTCGGTGGAGGAGTTAAAGGGCAAGTGGGAGGAGGAGCTTGTGGAGGAGATAGACGAGGGTCTGTGGGCTGATGCCCTGAGTAGGGTTAATTCTTCCTCCTCTTGCGCCAGGCTCAGCCTAATACAATTTAAAGTTATTTACAGAGCGCATATGACAGGGGCGAGGTTGAGTAGGTTCTTCGGGGTGGAGGACAGATGTGGGAGGTGCTCGTGGAGCCCAGCAAATCACGTCCATATGTTCCGGTCGTGCCCGGCGCTGGAGGGGTTTTGGAGGGGTTTTGTGAGGACTATGTCCAAGGTGGTGAACGCCCGGGTCAAGCCGAGCTGGGGATTGGCACTATTTGGGGTATCGGACGAGCCGGGAGTGTCGGAGGCGAAAGAGGCCGGGACTCTGGCCTTTGCGTCCCTGGTAGCCCGGCGGAAGATCCTGTTACTGTGGAAAGAGGCGAAGCCCCCTAGTGTGGAAGCTTGGATCAATGACATGGCAGGGTTCATCAAGCTGGAGAGGATAAAGTTTGCCTTGTCAGGGGCTGTGCAGGGGTTTTCCAGACGGTGGCAACCGTTCCTAGACTATCTCATGGAGCGTTAGGAGGAGGTCAGCAGCAGCAGCAACTCGGAGGGGGGGAGTGGGGGGGGGGGTTCTTTTGGGGCGGCATTTGGATTAAAGTGGGGGGTTTCCCCATGTTGATTTTCTACTGTTTTCTGGGAGTTTATTGTATCTTGGGGGGAAAATCCAATGTATAATTTTTACTTGTGTTTTGTTTCTTTTTCTTGTTGTGGGGGTGGGGGGGGTGCGGTTTTGTTGAAAAATATGTTGAAAAATTTGAATAAATATATATATTTTTTTAAATCTGGATGAGAATGAAAATCTATTCATTGTAAAAGATAATTGCTTTAAATGTGAATGTGGAATACACACTTCCTACCTCCACTTATCCAGTGATGGCAACTGTAAAAAAGTAAAATGGCGGGAAGAAAGATAGTCACTGCACTGGTTAATAACACAACACATAAACACAACAGATTTTCATAATCAGCTGCATCCAAATAATGATATGATAAGATATTCCACACAACATGTTGCAGCCTATTTTTCACTGTTATGCAAATAACTTAAACTAGCAATTAATTTTACTCTAATCTTTCATTATTTCATCTTGTTTACTTTCTAGTCAGGCGGCTGTTTAATCTCTTTGTTACTCTGAGACCAACATCGTTCATGTGACAAGAGCAGCTGATGGATTGTTGTGTTCTTTGTGATTCTTGTTATCAGGATGGATGCTGTAATATTCACAAAGACCACAGAAGCTAAGTTCATTAACAAAGCTAACATTCATTGCACTACTTATTAAAGCTCAACCACTTACTCCTATAGTAAACAATAGTCTAGTAATGTACAATCTACATTCAGCTAATACTAGTCTCCACACTCCACCCATAACTGTACTCTGATCTCTCTCACTCTCCTGTGCTCTCCTCTCCAGCCTTCTTTCAGAAGCCTGTGAGTCAGTGATTGAGATAGTTCCGCATCTACCTCCATCTAGTGGTCAATTATGATATGACATTAACCCTTTGTATTCTGAACTTTCCCATAATGTCACAATTGTCTTGTTCAATATCTACGGATATTGTCCTAAATTACAATTCATGAACAGTGCAGATGGGAAATACGTATACTACTGTAAGACTGCTTGTTGGAACTGGCGTCTTTTGGAGCTTTCCCGTGAATATGGGGAGGGTGTGAAATTACTTTAATGTTATGTTGCTGAGAATCCTTCACTAAATATCCTGGAGTGCCATCCCTGCTTGGTGTGGGCTACAGTGGGTGTTTAGCAAAGATTGACACCGTCCCCAACACTGTCACTCAGTAACAGACAATCACCATTCAAGCTGCGAGTCAGACTCTTCACCAATCAGCAATGGGACGTGAAATGCTCAGTGAACAAGTGCAGCAGCATCACAGAAACATTTTTAAAACCTACATGTGTTGATGAATTCGCCGCCCAGAACAACCAGAGCCCACGTAAGCCTTAAGCAATTGCAGATCAAATGATATAATGTGAATGTGCAGACTCCAGTCCTTATTTGGGACTGTTTAGCACAGCGACAGGGGCTGTTTAGCACAGGGCTAAATCGCTGGCTTTGAAAGCAGACCAAGGCAGGCCAGCAGCACGGTTCAATTCCCGTAGCAGCCTCCCCGAACAGGCGCCGGAATGTGGCGACTAGGGGCTTTTCACAGTAACTTCATTTCACTGTCTTCAGGGGATGTCCCGGAGGACTGGAGAATAGCCAATGTTGTTCCTCTGTTTAAGAAGGGTAGCAAGGATAATCCAGGGAACTACAGGCCGGTGAGCCTTACTTCAGTGGTAGGGAAATTACTGGAGAGAATTCTTCAAGACAGGATCTACTCCCATTTGGAAGCAAATGGACGTATTAGTGAGAGGCAGCATGGTTTTGTGAAGGGGAGGTCGTGTCTCACTAACTTGATAGAGTTTTTCGAGGAGGTCACTAAGATGATTGATGCAGGTAGGGCAGTGGATGTTGTCTATATGGACTTCAGTAAGGCCTTTGACAAGGTCCCTTATGGTAGACTAGTACAAAAAGTGAAGTCACACGGGATCAGGGGTGAGCTGGCAAGGTGGATACAGAACTGGCTAGGTCATAGAAGGCAGAGAGTAGCAATGGAAGGATGCTTTTCTAATTGGAGGGCTGTGACCAGTGGTGTTCCACAGGGATCAGTGCTGGGACCTTTGCTGTTTGTAGTATATATAAATGATTTGGAGGAAAATGTAACTGGTCTGATTAGTAAGTTTGCAGACGACACAAAGGTTGGTGGAATTGCGGATAGCGATGAGGACTGTCAGAGGATACAGCAGGATGTAGATTGTTTGGAGACTTGGGCGGAGAGATGGCAGATGGAGTTTAATCCGGACAAATGTGAGGTAATGCATTTTGGAAGGTCTAATGCAGGTAGGGAATATACAGTGAATGGTAGAACCCTCAAGAGTATTGAAAGTCAAAGAGATCTAGGAGTACAGGTCCACAGGTCACTGAAAGGGGCAACACAGGTGGAGAAGGTAGTCAAGAAGGCATACGGCATGCTTGCCTTCATTGGCCGGGGCATTGAGTATAAGATTTGGCAAGTCATGTTGCAGCTGTATAGAACCTTAGTTAGACCACACTTGGAGTATAGTGTTAAATTCTGGTCGCCACACTACCAGAAGGATGTGGAGGCTTTAGAGAGGGTGCAGAAGAGATTTACCAGAAAGTTGCCTGGTATGGAGGGCATTAGCTATGAGGAGCGGTTGAATAAACTCGGTTTGTTCTCACTGGAACGTAGGAGGTTGAGGGGCAACCTGATAGAGGTCTACAAAATTATGAGGGGCATAGACAGAGTGGATAGTCAGAGGCCTTTCCCCGGGGTAGAGGGGTCAATTACTAGGGGGCATAGGTTTAAGGTGAGAGGGGCAAGGTTTAGAGTAGATGTACGAGGCAAGTTTTTTACACAGAGGGTAGTGGGTGCCTGGAACTCGCTACCGGAGGAGGTGGTGGAAGCAGGGACGATAGTGACATTTAAGGGGCATCTTGACAAATACATGAATAGGATGGGAATAGAGGGATACGGACCCAGGAAGTGTAGAAGATTGTAGTTTAGTCGGGCAGCATGGTCGGCACGGGCTTGGAGGGCCGAAGGGCCTGTTCCTGTGCTGTACATTTCTTTGTTCTTTGTTCTTTGTTATTTAACTCAGAAACAAAATGGTAATAAATAAATATGAGCGTGAGAAGCAAGTAAAGTCCTTGGGCTGGATTCTCCGATTTTGCGGCTATGTCCGGAGGAAGTGTGACAAAACAATCAGCGAGGTCTCAGCACCGATCCTCCGGCCGGTAAGGGGCTAGTAGCCGATCCACGTAAAACGCACGGCCTTCCTGATATAAACGCCTGGGAATTGCCGGTTCCGTGGCCGTGCCGGCCGTGCACAGTCCCGACCTGCCAGATAGTACCCCCTGGACACACTCGCCACCCCCGGGCGACCCCCCACAGTCCCCCGAGTCCTCGCCGAGGGCCCCCCTCCCCAGCCAGCAGCACGTCTCCTCCCCCCTCCCCCCCGACTGTGGCGGCGCTGGACACAGTCCGCATCCACCACGCCGGGTTCACGAAAACTGAGAGCACACCTGTCCCGCGCCGTCGTGAACTCGGCCCATCGGGAGTGGAGCATCGGGGGAGGGCCTTCAGGTAACGTCCTGAGGCCGTCCCAATGGCGTACGCTGTACTCCTAGATGCTGCCATTTTGGATGGGGCAGAACATCCGAAAACAGGCGCTGCCCCAGATTCAGTCATAAACAGGGGTTCTCTGCCCGATCGCCGATTACGATATCGGCGTTAGCAAGCGGAGAATCCCGCTCCATGACTGTAACCAGCGGTATTAAGAGGAACTTACCGATTTCAGAGAATAAGAACATGGACAGAAGAGCAAAGGCTGAGAAAGACCCCATTCTCCTGCAGTGGAAGCTTTGAGTCAGTAACCGTGCAGTCGTCCACTTGTATTGACACTTATCTCGTATACGGAGCTGGTTTATATAAAGGGAAGGCTGCTCAGTGAAACATACAGCTGGTTAATGTTTACCCAAAATGACAGACTGAGCGTTTCTGAGCCAAAATGCATCAGTGCTAAACAGTACATCAATGATACAGGTGAAGATCAAACACTCAAGGATACAACCACAAGAGGGCCACCTAGAGTTCCAGTCTGCTCCCAGCCATAAACAATCAACTCTTGTGGTTGGATATTCATGTTTGCGCTGTGAAACAGGAGTCAGGAGGTTTCCTGATGTGTCAGCTGGCAGCGTTTTGACATATTGGAGTTGAAGATGGGCTGGGCTCGGTGCTGCCTCCGGCAAAGGGGGAAGGGCTTGGGGAAGATTTGAGGAACGCACTTCAAATAACAGAGTTTATAATTCTTACAGAATTTATGAAGGGCCTGTATGTTCCTAAATGACAATTTCAACTTTTTTCCTGACAAGTTCAGTCATGTGCACTTCAGTGCCCGGCTCTGAGGTTCACCCAGGACGCAAATGCTTTTCTCTGCACTTGTCTTGGAAACAAACTTGGGCCGCCCTTGTCGTGCAATGCCCCGGTCTGTCTCGTTTCACCTCCATGGATTTCCCCTGCGATCGTAGGTCATAGAATTTACTGTGCAGAAGGAGGCCATTCGGTCCATCGGGTCTGCACCAACCCTTGGAAAGAGCATCCCATTTAAGCCCACGCCTCCACCCTATCCCTGTAACTCGGTAACCCCACCCTAACCTTTTGGACACTAAGGGCAATTTAGCATGGCCAGTCCACCTAACCTGCACATATGTGGACTGTGGGAGGAAACCGGAGACTCCGCACAGACCCTGGAGCTGTGACGCAGCAGTGCTAACCACTGTGCCACGGTGCCACTCAGCATGGCAGCCCTCAACATGACTGTGACCTGGTTTTTCACCTGGTGCTGCGCAGGCAGCTTCCACCCACTGGAGATACTCCGTATCTGGGAAGAGAATCAGTTCAGACGCCCAAATCATGGCAGGTATTAATTTCACGCTAAATCACAATTCTCCGTCTGCCCTCGACAGCGGTGTCAATACATTCCACTCTGCACGTACAGTAAACGCCCTTGGCATAGCATCAGCGGGCCTGACCCGCTATTCTCCGGGCCTCCGCGATTCTCCGCCTCCACTGGGGCAAATTCACAGTGGTGAGGTTCACTTGTGCATTAAAAAATCGTGAAACGGCCGGCGTGGCAGCTGAGGGAGAGAGAGGAGGAGAGACACGGAGAGGCACGACCATGGGCTGCCGGTCCGGACACTGACCGGGCTGGCTGGGGTGGGGAGGGGGGTGTCCCTGCCAGGGCCTGGGGTTGGGTGACGGGCAAACGTGCGTGTGGTCAGGGTGACCCCCCCCACAGGACTGGGGTGGTGTCCAGGCATGGACCGCCATTGCTGCAGCCTGCAAGGCAGGCACCTTGCAGTGCATCCCACTGACAACCCACATTACCGATGCAGGGCACCGATGGGGCCAGGGGTGCGGGGATGGGGTGGGGGGACATGCGGGGGCAGAGTCTGAAGTGCCAACCGGGGGCACCATGTCGCCCATTGGAACTGGTTGGGCACAGGAATATGCATCATGCTAACATGTCGGCCTTTCACCCCCTGCAGTCAATGGATATTGGAATTCAAACAGCAATGGTGGCCTTCCTGCTAGTCTCCGCAGCCCTGGGGGATGCCCTGTGGCTGTATGAGCCAGAGCTGCTTGAGGAAGAGGAAGCTGCAGCAATGGAGCCTATCACCGAGGAACAGGAGGCAGCCGCTGAGGATGGAGAGCTGGCCAAGGAGGTGGAGGTGCAAAGGAGGCACCAAATGAGGCCTCGCGTGTACTGACAGCACCTGTTATTCAAGGATCTGCCGGACCAGGCATGCCATCGAAGATTCCAGCTGAGCAGGGGTCAGTGTAACATATCTGCCAGATCATGGCACACCTGGTACCGCGGGGGAATGGGGGAGGACACCCACTCCCAGCGGCCCTCAAGGTGAACTTATACGCCACAGGTTCCTTCCAAGCGCCAAGCGGGGACCTATCTGATATCTCACAGAGCTCAGTGCATAGGAGCATCTGCGCCATCATGTAGGCCTGAGATGCCCAGTTGGCACAATACATCCATTTCAATGTGCACCGAGCCCACCAGGATGTACGGGCAGCGGGGTTCGCTGCCATTGTCGACAGGCCCAGGAGGTGATCGACGGGATGCATGTCACCCTACGAGCAGCTGCAGATGACAGGCGGCTCTATACAAACCGAAAGGGGTTCCATTCGATGAACGTGCAGCTGATATTTTACCATCAGATATTCAGAAATTTGACCTTGAGCATTGCTTCCGATCAATGTGCATCGCAAATAATGTAAATAAACAGCTCCTTTCATGAAGCTGGGTTGATCTCCAGAGGCCTCTGTATCACCTGGCTGTGCTCGCCGTGGCGGCTCGTCATTGGCTGCACCATGATGTCGATGCCCTCAGCGATGCCCCCCTGTGGCCAGGTCACGCTCTGCAGTGCCTCACCAATGTCCACCTGCCTCTGGGACGTAATCCCGAGTGACTGGGAGTACGCCGCACACTGTATCGGCGGCCTCGGGATGTTGCCTGAGGCTCTCCCCCCAATGCTCCGCCCCTGACCGTCCGAATTCCCACTGCATGGGTCTCTCATGCTATTATTTGTCAGGAACCCGGCGTGGCGGCTGCAGACTCAATCCAGTCGGGGAGAGCTGATCCGCGGACAGGGGGGACTTTGGCAGGGGCTGGGGTCACTGTTGGGGGGTGGTCCGGGGATCACGAGCCAGCCAAAGGGGGGAGCACTATTTTGCAGGCCGGGTCCACACACAGCCGGCGCCATGTTGCACGGTGTGGCCGCTGCAGGCCGCCGCCATGCGCACGCACAGCCACGGACCCGACAATTATCCACCTGTATCGGCAGCTAGAGCCGCGTGTGCTACCCTGCCTTCCTGCTGTAGTTATCTGGGATGGCCACTTACAACCTGGACAGATAAACTCGCAAAGCCGAGCAGGTAAAATGGACAAAGCAAGACTCAGGTGGGCTCAGAGCCTGAAATGTATATTTGCAAGCAAGGAGTCCAGATGGTAACGAAACTCCGACCAATGAGCATTTTGATGGGCCGATTAGCATTTGATGTCCCATCTTCACCAAGACAAAGGACTGGTACTCGAGCGACCAGTTCAGTCCCAGACATTTTGGCACCACTCCCTGTTCAGGGGAAGCGTAAACAACAGGGTCAGCGACCGCTTGGGACACGCCCAGCCATCCAGGCCCCCGCTCATTTATTGGTTAGGAATCGAACAGAGTGATCAAGAATCACCCAGTTAGTGGGGTCCAACCTGAAGGACCGCCCAAAAGAGCACGAAACTCCCCAAGTATAAGAGAGTCCGTCATATGTTCATCCTCTTTTGGACCTGGCGCCCCGGCAACGACCATCTCCAATCGCAGCACCAGCAGAAGCAAGTCCAAGTTCAACGCCCGCTACCAGACGGATGAGCCCAGCTGAGCAGCAGTTACGTCTCCAGACTCGATAGATCCAGAATCGAACAACAACCACTGTTCCTCTGACCTAAGCCGGGTGCCTGAAGTTAAGTACAGGTTGTCTTAGTCAATAGGTGTAGTTAACTCGTGGGTTTATGTTGCATGATCCACTGTGTGTGTAAATAATGTATCCTTGACCTTGAACTAACAAACTGGTGTTTGGCTCTTTGATCGATAGCCAGTTGAACCTTGTGGTGGTATCATTTGTTACCTGGCAACTCTGAACATTAGAACATAGATATCAAAAGAAAGAAGGGCAAACTCACTGATTGCCATAGTTAGAACAGAGCCACAGGAAAAGAAAAGCAACACTGCTAGCACCCAACCAAACGGAGGATCGGTGGCCGTTTTGAAGCAAATTTTTGGTCGTAAAACGCCACCGTTCCCACGGCGGTGTCAGGACATCGCCTGAAAATCGGAGAATCCAGTCCCAGGTGATTCAATAGGCTAATGGATTTCTGGGCTGTCAGCCAAGCCTCATTATGTACTCTTGGCTCAGAGCCTTGAAATCCAATGGACTGGCAATGAAAGTATGGCAAAGTATTTTCATGATTGACCCCTAGGGGAACCTATTGGTAATTCTAAGGGGCACTGGTCCTACAAGCTTTCTTATCTTATCCTTGGCCTGCAGCTCTTTCAGAATCCAATGAAATGGCAAACATGTTTCACAAATGTAGTACCCCATAATCTAAAGGCAAAATGTTCTTTCTTATATTATCAAATGACACCATGGCCCTCCAACCCACTTCCCTTATTAAAAATGTATTCACTACACTTAAGTTCCTTAAATTACTTAATCCACTATAAAGGCAAGCATTTAATTCAAGTACTTAATCCCATATGAAAATAAACATTTGTATCAAAGCCCAATTCTAAAGAATGTATAATCAACTGGATCTCTTAATCATACTGTGAACTGACAGACGCCCCTCTGTGATAATGATAGGCTGTGAAATCAGTTGTGCAGCACATGTCCTATAATGTTCGCCTTCAGGCATATGTCAACAGACAAAGCGAAATAGCAAGCACTGAATGTTTTGAACTGCATGTAGGCCTTTATTTAATTTAAAGGCAGGAAATTCCTTTATTGATTGACATTGCCTTTTTTAAAAATGTTTTCATTAGCTTTTTCTCTTTATACACAATGAAAATAAACGTAAACAAATCTGTACACATCAGTGACAGTTTACAATTTACAAAAGCCCTGTATTCGAATTAGCCTCCAAACCCCAACTCCCCTTACTACCCCGAGCCCCCTTCCCCTTCTTGTTATCTGCCATGTTTACTTTATTTGCTGGTTCATCAATCCTGTACATAGTGGTGTAATATAGCGGTACATATGTTACATGGTGGTAGGTTGTTCTTATTTAGTTATTTGAATCTACAAACCTTCAGTCGGGGGGTGGGGGGGGGACACACCCCCCCCCCCTTGCATGGGGGTTGGTTGGCTTATGTGCCTCCCTATTCCCTCCCCCCTCCCAATCCCTACACTTGTGAAAATGGTGGGTGTTGGCTTAAGGTGGAGGACTCCTTCTGGAATTGAGGCTTTGGTGCCATTTTGGCTAAACCCTTTCCATCCCTATGAAAATTCAGGCTTGAAAGTAGAATAGTTGTAAGAACTATCTCAAGGCTACACCAGGAGCATGTCAAAATGATAGCAGTTATTAACGGCCAGGAAGGGAACCGGCATCTTCGGATGGTCCCGGCTGGGACTGGTTGTCCTCCCCGCTGTGTTGCGGCTTTGCTTTGGCTTGTTAAATAAACCTTTTGATTTGTATCCTTCTCGGGACTCCTGTGATTGTAATACTGACGACGAGGAAAAGCAGAACTACAGATGGCGATTCGGGCCATCTGGACCATGTCTCGGATCGTGTTTTCGGGATCCTTAAGGGGGAAGGGGAGCAGCCCCAAGTCGTGGTCCACATAGGTACCAACGACAGAGGTAGGAAAAGGGATCGGGATGTAAGGCAGGAATTCAGGGAGCTAGGGTAGAAACTTAGATCTAGGACAAACAGAGTTATTATCTCTGGGTTGTTACCAGTGCCACGTGATAGCGAGATGAGGAACAGGGAGAGAGAGGAGTTGAACACGTGGCTACAGGGATGGTGCAGGAGGGAGGGTTTCAGATTTCTGGATAATTGGGGCTCATTCTGGGGTCGGTGGGACCTCTACAAATGGGATGGTCTACACCTGGACCAGAGGGGTACCAATATCCTGGGGGGGAAATTTGCTAATGCTCTTCGGGAGGGTTTAAACTAGTTCCGCAGGGGCTTGGGAACCTGAATTGTAGCTCCAGTATACAGGAGGTTGAGAGTAGTGAGGTTATGATTAAGGTTTCAAAGTTGCAGGAGTGTACCAGCAGGCAGGAAGGTGGTTTAAAGTGTGTCTTCTTCAATGCCAGGAGCATCCGGAATAAGGTGGGTGAACTTGCGGCATGGGTTGATACCTGGGACTTCAATGTTGTGACCATTTCGAAGACATGGCTAGAGCAGGGACAGGAATGGTTGTTGCAGGTGCTGGGGTTTAGATATTTCAGTAAGCTCAGGGAAGGTGGTAAAAGAGGGGGAGGGGTGGCATTGTTAGTCAAGGACAGTATTACGGTGGCAGAAAGGACGTTTGATGAGGATTCACCTACTGAGGTAGTATGGGCTGGGGTTAGAAACAGGAAAGGAGAGGTCACCCTGTTAGGGGTTTTCTATAGGTCTCCGAAAAGTTCCAGAGATATAGAGGAAAGGATTGCAAAGATGATTCTGGATAGGGGCGAAAGCAACAGGTTAGTTGTTATGGGGGACTTTAACTTTCCAAATATTGACTGGAAACGCTATAGTTCGAGTACTTTAGATGGGTCCATTTTTGTCCAATGTGTGCAAGAGGGTTTCCTGACACAGTATGTAGATAGGCCAACAATAGGCGAGGCCATATTGGATTTGGTACTGGGTAATGAACCAGGACAGGTGTTAGATTTGGAGGTAGGTGAGCACTTTGGTGATAGTGACCACAATTAGATTACGTTTACTTTAGTGGTGGAAAGGGATAGGTATATACCGCAGGGCAAGAGTTATATCTGGGGGAAAGGCAATTATGATGCGATGAGGCAAGACTTAGGATGCATCGGATGGAGAGGAAAACTGCAGGGGATGGGCACAATGGAAATGTGGAGCTTGTTCAAGGAACAGCTACTGCGTGTCCTTGATAAGTATGTACCTGTCAGGCAGGGAGGAAGTGGGCGAGCAAGGGAACCATGGTTTACTAAAGCAATCAAAACACTTGTCAAGAGGAAGAAGGAGGTTTATGTAAAGATGAGACATGAAGGTTCAGTTAGGGTGCTTGAGAGTTACAAGTTAGCTAGGAAGAACCTAAACAGAGAGCTAAGAAGAGCCAGGAGGGGACGTGAGAAGTCTTTGGCAGGTAGGATCAAGGATAACCCTAAAGCTTTCTATAGATATGTCAGGAATAAAAGAATGACTAGGTTAAGAGTAGGGCCAGTCAAGGACAGTAGTGGGAAGATGTGCGTAGAGTCCGAGGAGATAGGAGAGGTGCTAAATGAATATTTTTCGTCAGTATTCACACAGGAAAAAGACAATGTTGTCGAGGAGAATACTGAGATTCAGGCTACTAGACCAGAAGAGCTTGAGGTTCATAAGGAGGAGGTGTTAGCAATTCTGGAAAGTGTGAAAATAGGTAAATCCCCTGGGCCGGATGGGTAGGTCGTGCCTCACAAACCTTATTGAGTCCTTTGAGAAGGTGACCAAACAGGTGGATGAGGGTAAAGCAGTTGATGTGCTGTGTATGGATTTCAGTAAAGTGTTTGATAATGTTCCCCACGGTAGGCTACTGCAGAAAATACGGAGGCATGGGATTCAGGGTGATTTAGCAGTTTGGATCAGAAATTGGCTAGCTGTAAGAAGGTGGTGGTTGATGGGACATGTTCAGACTGGAGTCTAGTTACTAGTGGTGTACCACAAGGATCTGTTTTGGGGCCACTGCTGTTTGTCATTTTTATAAATGACCTGCAGGAGGGTGTAGAAGGATGGGTGAGTAAATTTGCAGATGACACTAAAGTCGGTGGAGTTGTGGACAGTGCGGAAGGATGTTACAATTTACAGAGGGGCATAGATAAGCTGCAGCGCTGGGCTGAGAGGTGGCAAATGGAGTTTAATGCAGAAAAGTATGAGGTGATTCATTTTGGAAGGAATAACAGGAAGACAGAGTACTGGACTAATGGTAAGATTCGTGGTAGTGTGGATGAGCAGAGAGATCTCAGTGTCCATGTACATAGATCCCTGAAAGTTGCCACCCAGGTTGAGAGGGTTGTTAAGAAGGCATACCGGACTTCCGGTGGCGTTCGTGAGCGGAGCGGTCCCAGCAAAAAGGCTCCCACAGTTCCACAAAGTCGGGGCCTCCGGATTAAAAAAAAACATTTTTTAAAACATTTTTTTAAAGTTTCCCGCGAAATTGGGAGCAGGGGAACTGGGCCACTCTTGATGACAAGTGATGCCTCCCCATATCTTATCGGATAGACAACGGGATGGAGAGGCCAATAGAGCACGCATAGATATGTTCGGATCAAGAAGGAAGGGTTGGCCGCCATTTTTGCGGTGAAGAAGTACTACCAATATGACCATAACAGACCACAAACCTTCGCTCGGCCTGTTCAAGGAGGACAGGTCACTTCTGACAATAGCATCGGCCTGGATACAGCGTTGGGCGCTATTATTGGTGACGTGTGAGCACGTGCTCAAGTATCGCCCAGAAGCACAAATCGCACACGCTTTGAGCCGATTCCCATTTCCAATGCACCCCCTGTACCCACCAGTAGCAGACAAAGTCACAGTTGCCTTGAATTTTACGGACATCTTGCCGGTCACATGATTCATGAGTGGACACAAAAGGACCCAATCTTAACGAAATTACGTCACATCGTCCTGCATGGGGGACAGCAAGGGAGACTACCCGAGGAGCTGCGGGTTTTCACGACTAAGTAACATGAGCTTGACATGGAGGACAACAACCTCCTGTGGGGAGCCCGTGTTCTGGTCCCGAGTCAAGGCAGAAAGATCATATTGCAGGATCTGAACAACCGGCACCTGGGAGTGTCCAAGATGAAGATGCTCACCAGGAGCAACGTATGGTGGCCTAGACTTGATGGTGACATTGAGCGGTTGGCCCAGCAATGCACCATGTGTCAGGAGCACCAAAAGCTCCTACCAGCAGCGCCCCTTCATTCCTGGGAGTGGCCAGGTCGACCCTTGGTACGGTTGTATGCTGACTTCATCGGACCTTTTCAAGACTCAATGTTCCTACTAATAATGGACGCCCACTCAAAATGGTTGGACATCTATCAAATGCCATCCACCAGTCCGAGAGTGACCATCGAGCAGTTGCACTTTTCATTCAGCACCCATGGCATCCCACAGGTGCTGGTTACAGATAACGGCACCACTTTTACTGGCGAGGAATTCTCGTATTTCCTGAGGGTGAATGGGGTGAAACACATTCGGATGACCCCAGACCACCTCTCATCAAATGGCCTGGCTGAGCGGGCAGTACAGACATTTAAGAAAGGCATAAAAAATAGGACATGGGATCCATGCAGACTAAGTTGGCGCGGTTCCTATTCAGCTATCGTACCACACCACACACAACGACCGGAGTCGTGCCAGCAGAATTTCTGATGGGCCGAAAGCTTAGCCTGACATTTCCTGACATTGGCAGAAGACGGGAGAGGAGACAGGATCTCCAGAAACAATACCACAGGAGATCGACGCAGGACAGAGGTGTTTGGCCAGAGGGCATGGTATATGTCCGGAACTTCGGAGGTGGTACCCGGTGGGTACCAGAGGCCATAGTGGAAAGGACTGGACTGGGGTCATACATGGTGGAAACCTCGGAGCTGATGGTGAGAAAGCACATGTAATACTTTAAAATTAGGGAACCCGTACCAGGACCAGCCCTGCCGGATGAGTCAGCCCTCCATCCCTGTCACCCAAGGGCCAAGTGGCAACACCCCTCAGAGGACAGGACAAGGATTTGCGCGAGGTGGAAGACACAGGGTCAGACATGGAGACACAAGCGTCCATGGTCTTGGACAACAGTTTGTGCATTTGAGCAGGGAGCGATCACCGTCAGCATCCTCAGATGATCGACGTGGAAGCGATACTCCCCAATGTGGTACACACACCCCCACACAACTCCGTAACCACTGGAACCACGACCGCAGCTGAAGCGAAGGAGGAGTCCTCCTCCACCCTCCATGACAGAGGGGCTTATGGACTTTGGTGGGGGAGGCATGTAATAACCCTATGAGACACACGGGGATGCTCCGATTAATTTCCCGATGGGGCCCGTGGAATACGAGCTTCCCTGCTGAGGGCTGGACATCTAACAGCAGGGGTCATTGAAACCCACCAATAAAAACCAGCCAGGAAGGGAACCAATATCTTCGTATAATCCGGCTGGGGCTGGTTGTACTCCCCGCCATTTTGCGGCTTTGCTTTGGCTTGTTGAATAACCTATTTATTTGAATCCATCCTGGGACTACTGTGATTGTAATACTGCCCATCCCTAATTACCCTTGAGTAGGTGGTGGTGAGCTGCATTCTTGAACTGCAGTTCATGTCATGTAGGTACACTGTGGAAGGGAAATTAACATAAACCAACTTCGAAGCATGCTGGGAAATGCTTGACTATAGTTCAACCCTGCTTTTGAACTAAAATAAGTAGGTCAGGTAACATAAACAAAATACTGCTTAATATTCTGGTCTTGGCCTGATTATGAAAACACATTGTCCTCCAAAAGACACCAAAATGTGTACTCGAGTTGTTTTTAGCCAAGGGCAAGAACATACATACTGCATATTTCATCTTACATACTTTCCAAGGTCTATTTATTATAAACATGCCAGTTTAGTTCAAGCTGTTATTTCAGATTATAAAAACATGCTGTCTTCAATCGAATCTCAGAGTGCAGTGCACTGGCCTTTGCAGCTGGAACACTCTCTCTCCGCAAATATATTTGTGTAAATAAATTTCCTTAATTCGAACCTCGAGGAATTTGTCTTTATTATAATTTCCACAACAAATTGGCGTAGCCGTTGCAGTTTCCCTAATTTAACGGGATGTGAACCCCGAAACGATTCTCTAAACAGGACTCTCTCAGCTGAAAGGGGGAGAGCCATAGCGCGACCCCAGCTGAAAGGGGGGTCTGCTGCTCGGCAGCCTTAATTACTGGCCAGTGACTCATGCTAGGAGAGTTATCTTAATTAATAAATTAATGAAAGCTGCATGGGAAGAAAAAAGGTGCCTTAGAGACAAAACATTTTTTTTAAAGACTTTGAGGTCCGTGAAAGGATAAACACCGGTGTGCGCTCACTGTAGTATTTGTAAATGATTTCCGCGGTCGTTGTTATTGTTATATTTCTGTTCTAAAGTATTTTGCAGACGGAACGATGAGTAATAAACTTGACGCCCCCTCACAGGTCATCCCGAAGCCTCGGTAAAGACATCTGGAACGAGAAAGAAGTTGAACTCCTTGAAAAAGACAGATAAGGGAGTCAAAATCAGTAAGAAAATGAAAAGAAACAATCGTAAAGCAACGGAATGAGGTGGGAAACCCTGTATGTTATGTCCCGCATAGGAATCTAATGAAGCTGACCCCCTCTCGAAACAAAAAAACAGGGGAGTAAAAGTAAATGGAAGATTAAGGTAAAAGCATACAGATGGGTTCCTGTAGAAAAAGGGAATTCAGATTTGTGTGTGAGATCAGGCTACCGGTTAGCTGTGATATGAAATGAAAATGAAATGAAAATCGCTTATTGTCACAAGTAGGCTTCAAATAAAGTTACTGTGAAAGCCCCTAGTCGCCACATTCCGGCGCCTATTCGGAGAGGCTGGTACAGGAATTGAACCGTGCTGTGAGCTGTGAGATTCTGTGTGTTTTGTTTAACCAATTAATTTTAGTCAAAGCATGAAGTGCTAAGTGGGTTGTATTTTTTTATCGTCTGTCCTTGAGTCAGATTATAACTTAAGTGATTTTTGTTGAGATTTCTCCAATGAACTGAAACATTGGAAATTACAGTTTAAAAGAAAGAAAGTGCCTTTACGAATAAAAGTAATTGAATATGAATAAGTTTTTAGATTACATGAAAAGATGTAAATGGCATCATTCCAAGTTCTCCGCCTCTTAGTTTCTGCAGGAAACATTAACCATTTCAGCAGACAGTTGACGTTTATAGAATTGACAAAGAAAAATATACATCTCTAAGAATAGCTAATGCCTATAAAATCAATCATTGGAAATTTACTTAAATTTGTGCTATTTATAGCCCCCTCCCAGGGGATGTTTTGCTGCTTCTAAAATACTCTTATGGTGCATCTTGGCCAGCTTTGAAGGGTGGGATTGCAGTCCCACCCGGCATAAATGGGGGCTGGGTTCCCAATAATGATAATTATTTGAATGAAGGAAATGAGGCCATCGAACAATGGTTAGCAAATAGAGGGGAGGAGGCTATCATGCAAGGGGCCAAGAAGCATTTAACCCCCAAGAAGGATGTACCGCAACTAGCGACACCTGACCCTATTAGGCAGACAGACACTCTGCAAATTAGGAGCAGTAATATATTGCATTGATAATGGAATGTTTATAGAACTGTCTCAAATACGAGCTCACCAGCTGCAAAATGTAATAACTTCTGAGCCTGCGCCCGATCGCTCTGTGTCTGTGTTGTATGCTGGCAGCCGAACGTTAACCCTTACAGAACCGCTGTTAAAAAAAATTTTTTTTAAACTGCAGTAAGTCTCACAAAAGATGAATGAACCTTGGACACAGCTATTAAAGCACCTGATAGAGTCCAGGCGAGAGAATATAGTGACCCATTGCACGGCTTGGTATGCTTGTGAGGATGAGCACGTATACAATTTACAAACACAAAGTCACTTAGGAAAGCAGACCTCATTGCATATCACTCCTTTTTATTTTTCGGTGTTGTGGGATTAGGAATGTTAGTACAGTTGACCCATAGTCAGAGGGACCTTTTTAGGATGGGTTTGACCTCAGAACCCCATTTAACATTGGCCGTAAGACATCCCGCTAAGGCAAAGCAAATAGGAGATGTGATCAAAGAGGCCAAAGGAAAAAGGTAATACATGGGATTTATATTGAAATGGACGGACAAAATTGCCTGATAGAATTTTATGGCAAACAGGAGGGCAAAGTGACCTGGAAAGAGGAGCAATGGCCCGCCACATTTAAAAGACAACAACCTCCCCGAGAGAGCCATCATTTACTCCCTTCAATCCTGGCCCAGGTACTCGCACATCTATGGGCCCAACATAAAAATCATGTTGGAAAAGTACATTCTGCCCCAGCGCATAGGGTGCAGTTACAGAAGAACATTGCCCTGCCCTGCTTAAAACTATACAGGTTGGCACCGGAAGCAGAAAAAGGCATAGAGGGAGTGATCAATGCACTATTATAGCAAGGGGTGCTGAAGAGAACACAAAGCCCCTGTAACACCCCTCTACTCCCCATTCCAAAATAGGAAGACCCAACGAGTGGTGGTTTGTGCAAGATCTTAGAGCCATCAATAAAACTGTTATCATTATTGCTCCATTGGTGCCGGACACAAATGTCATTTTGACTTCTATACCACCAACAACGGATACTTTCTCAGCGTTTTTCTCCATACCAGTGCACCCGGAAAGTCAATATCTATTTGCTTTACATATCGGAATTAACAGTATTAAAAAAAGACTTGGAAGATTGCCAGTTGTCTGCAGGTTCAACATTCCCTCAATATGATGATTTATTGATAGCCTCAGAGGGAGGGCTAGTTTGTCAACAGAATACCGTTTTGTTATTATCACATATGGCAGAAAGAGGGCAAAGAGTCTCAATGGACAAACTGCAATTCTGTCAGGAGACAGTTCAGTATTTGGGATTTCAGCTGCAGCAAGGACAGCGGAGGCTTGGGTCTGAATGTGTACAGGCTGTAGCAGGGGTTCCAACTCCATCCACGGAAAAGGAGACCCTTACCTTCCTCGGAATGGTGGGCTATTGCAGGCAGTGGATACCGGACTATAGAGAAATGGACGCAGCACTGCGCAAGGCTACCCTACAGGATGCCCTTCAGTTGTTACCTGGATCCCAGAGAGGGAGCAAGCATTTCATAATTTGAAACAAGCCATGATTGGCGCCCCTGCCTTGGGACTTCCTAATTTCAGCAAGCCCTTTACTCTTTATGTGAATGAAGCAGGGGGATTTGCAACAGGAGTCCTGGAGCAAGAGCATTGAGGAGGGTGTAGCCACCTAAATTGGCCAACTCCTGATTTAAAATGGCGAACGGCAAAGGCTGATGGGAAAGTCAGCCAACATAGACAGAAACCAGCAGCTGCAGGTTTGCTGTGTATTTACCTCTGCAAAGGCCAGACAACATCGATACCAGCGACCATCAGCATAACAATGTAGCAGCCATCTGCATACTGATGAGCAATCCCCGAGAACAATAAGTAACATTTTGGACACACAACGCAAAGCCAGACTCCTCGGCGCCAGCAGGAGCCAACACAAAGGAGGTGAACGAGCACCTCAAGACCGCCCATCGATCTGGGAACCGCTCCAGCATTGGAGAAACCGAACCAAGCGATTGGGACAAAGTCCAATCACTTGGGACCAGGTACAGGGTCCGCCCCGAAAGGCGGGAAGCCCCTGGGAACTATAAGAATTAAGCCCCAAGTTCAAATCGCTCTTCACCTCTTCGTCCTGCCCGGGTCACCCAGCAACACGAACCAACATTGACCGTGACCGGTGCAGTGACCACCCAACAAAGTAAGTCTTAATTCAACGTTCGCTACGAGATAGGCGCTCCTAGCTACCAATCCGTGCCAACTTCGAATCCCGCAGACTCAGAACCCGAACGAAAGGCCATTTGTTCCCCTGACCTGGTGGGCCAGTCCGAAGTTAAGTATAGGCCTGTTAGTTGTAGAAGTAGCTTAGACGTAGAATTTGTGCATGAGTAGTGATTACTGTGTATAATAAATGTGCTTTGATTTGAATCTTACTTATCGATGTATTGGGTCATTGATCATTACTCGGACTTGAACCTCGTGGCGGTATCATAAAGATACCTGGTGACTCGAGAGCAAAGGTAATAAAACAGAGCAATTGAACCAAGGAGAAAGTTAGCAAAAAGGGAAAAGATCCCTTGCCTATTACTTGGTGGCCCTATGTGCTGTAGTAAAGGGTATGCCAAATTGCTTAAGAGCAGTAGCAGCCACAGCAGTCACAGTAGAAAAAAATCAGTCTTGCTGCTGCATCCGCAACGCAGCATTTTACTGCGGCTCGACGCACTGGGAACAAAATAATCCTCTCGAAAATCAACTTTACCTACAAGCGAGCGCCAGCTGTCAACCCTGCAACACTCTTGCCCGTACCCTCGGAAACAGAACATATGTATGATCATGATTGTTTACAATTGGTTGAAGCCACCACAACCCCTCGACCTGATTTATTGAGTCACCGACTAGAAAATCTAGACATCATCTTTTTCACCGATGGATCAGCAAACCGACCAAATGATATGACCCTCCTGGCCGGCTATGCAATAGTAACTCCATTCGAGGTAGTGGAAGCTTTTGCTCTGCCTTCGGGAACATCTGCTCAAGCGGCAGAATAGTTTGCCCTTAGTTTGCATGTATTCTAGCTAAAAATAAAACAGTCAATATTTATATGATTCCCGATCCGCTTTTGGGGTAGTACATGATTTTGGCCAATTATGGAAAAACAGGGGATTCATAACTTCCTCCAGCCAACCTATTAAACATGCTAAATTGGTTTTAAATTTACTAGATGCTGTTCAGCTGCCGAGCAAGATAGCCGTTTTAAAGTGTGAAGCGCATACTACCGCAGACGATGAAGTCTCATGCGGCAATAGATTTGCTGAAAGAACAGCAAAGGAATTGGCTCTCAAACACCAGCCACAACTACAAGCTTCTGCAGTTGAACTTCCGTCCACCATAACAGAACCAAAGTTAAAACAGACACAGGAGCAAACCTCCGTACAGGAGCATCGCTCTTGGCTAAAAACAGGTTGCTATGAAGACAATTTTGATAGGTGGATAAGGGCTTTGAAAATAGACCAAATGTATGAAGCTCTCAGAGAAATTATACTTTTGGAGGAGTTTAAAAACTCAATTCCTGATGTAGTGAGAACTCATGTGGAAGAGCAGAGGGTTAAAACTGTGAGATTAGCAGCGGAAATGGCAGATGATTATGAATTAGTTCATAAATCAAAGCTTGGTTTCTGACATCAGTTTCAGCCAGTGAGGGATAGAAACTGGGACATGATAAATACTCAAGTGGTAAAAATAAAGGTGATCTGATGGGAGATAATAAGGAGAGTGTACCTCAGATTAAAAAAGAAATCCAGGAGGGTGGAAAAGAAATGAAAAGTTTCAAATGTTTTCATTGTAATAAACTAGGCCATGTAAAGTTATAGTGTTGGTGGTTGAAGAAAAGCACTGGGAAGGCTGATGTGGTAAATAGGATAAGACAGTGGGGTTTCTGAAAGTGGTAAAGGAAAGCCCAAGTGAAGCGAAGGAGGTGCAAAAGATTGTACAGCCTGATCAAGAGGTGATTGATAAGAAGGTGCCAGATCTCTTTAAAGAATTTATTTGTGTGAGTGAAGTTTACTCATGTGTATCAGGAGGAGCAGGTAACAATTTTAAGAGATACGGGAGCTAGTCCATTTTTGATGGTACGAGATGAGGAGTTATGTAGTCTGGGAAGAATGTTGCCAGAAAAGGTGGTAATATGTGGAATTCAAGGTGAGAGGAGTAGTGTTCCATTATATAAGGTAAGGTTGGAAAGACCAGTGAAGATGGTGAAGTGGTAGTAGGAGTAATAGAGAAATTATCTTGTCCAGGAATACAGTTTATCTTGGGTAATGATATAGCTGGATCGCAGGTGGGAGTGATGCCTACTGTAGTGATAAGCCAGTGGAAAATCAGACAACCGAAGTGTTGAAGGATGAATATCCTGGGATTGGGATACCAATGGGGATTAACAACGATAGGGGAACTCATTTCTCTAGCAAATTGACCAAAGCCCTAACAGAAGCCATGGGATTTGATTGGAAATTGCATATACAATATCTGCCACAATCCTCAGGAATGGTGGAAAGGGCAGATGGAATGATTAAAACTGCAGTTACAAAAGTATGTCAACAAAATGGGCTGCTATGGCCAGATGCCATACCCATAGTAATGTATGTCCTGAGAAATCAGAGAAATCGTAATACGGGTTTAACCCCGTATGAGATATTAATGGAACCCCCCATGACAACTGGAACAAAACCCCCAATGACTCCAGCGGCAGTAACCTTAAAATGGGCAGATGTGGCATCTCTCAAATATGCCCAGGCCATGTGTGAAAACGCTGAAAAAAATAAAAACATGAAAAGATGCGACAGGCTCAGGTGCATCCAAAAGAGGGAAATACACACCCTTTAAACCTGGAGATCAAGTTTATGTGAAAGCACGAAACAAAGGTTATTTTTCTCCTCGGTGGAATGGACCCTACCAAGTGCTGCTAACAACCCGAACAGCCGTTAAAGTAAAAGAAAAGCCAGATGGGATCCACGCAACTCGTGTAAACTACATCATACAGAACTTTGAGAGTACTCACAAAATGCTGACCTGAAGAGAATGACGGCGCTACTGTTCTTATGTATTATCATATTAATCCAACATCAATGAGAGGGTAAACTGCATACTAACACCTTAATATACATGTATGTCCCACTCATACGCAAAAGAGGGTAAATAAATTCAGTTGTTGGGTTTGACACAAATTCCCAGATGCTTGGGTGAGGGCTTCCCTGTGCGACCTATCCCATTCACCAGTAAAGAAATACAGAATGGGCTCTAAGACAAAATAGTACAGGACGTGGTGAAGATACACAGAATATGTTAGATTGGAGATTAGCTGGATACAATATGAATAGGTTTGAGGAATGGTGAAGGCCTAGGTTTAATGTAACACGTCAACCGCCCTGGTTGATCCTTCCCAATTATACTGGAGTCCCAATGGGAAGTATATGCTTTAAGAATCATAAAACATATGGGACCCACGCAGTAGGCACGAGTCAGTGTGATCCAACCTTGAATTGGCAACCCCCTATGGTCCACCTTACAGCTAAAGGACTATTCATCTTTGATTAGTCAGGAGTTGAAAATCAAACTAGTGGAGGCTCCTGGGAAGGGGATCCGATTACACTAATGATGACTGATAGTAAAGGAAACCTGACCGCATATAACGGCACGTATTTTATCTGTGGACGTAAGGCATACCCGTGGTTACCAGAAACTTGGGAAGGCTCGTGCTATTTGGAATAGGTAGTCCCTTATGTGCATCACATTCAGCAATTGCAGGACCATCCCCATCACAGGATGACACAAAGTGTTATGACATGGGCACAAATGCTGGGAATAATAATACCACCATTAGGAATAGCCACTAATGTATCGAACTACGCAAACTACGAGACATCCTTGAGCAGGTAGCTAATGACGCTGCAGAAGCTGTTAACCAGATAGAAACTGAGATGGTCGCTATAAGAGCGGTTGCCCTGCAGCATAGAATGGCTCCTGATTTCTTGTTAGCTGAAAGGGAGGTACTTGTGCCCTGATTGGAAGTGGCTGTTGCGCGTACATCCCTCATAACTCAGAAAAAATTGATAATCTGTGGATCACATTCATAGAGAGGTGACAAGATTACATGAAAATGAGGGATGGGACTTTAGCTTTGGATGGTAGGATCGTCAGGACAGAGGAGTGTGTTCCGGATTATAATCGCCATTGTAATCTTGATTGTCGTATGGTTACTGTTTTAATGTTGCGCAAGATATTTTTATTGTACTAACACGGGAGAACAGCCCTAGCCGCCTTGCCTCCTTGCTACCAGGCTCATAACATGCAGGGAACTGTCATACGTCCGTTCTCCATACATTATAAACCACTCTTCTCTATGGAGGACACGATAATTTACTAAAAGGTGTTGATCAAAAGATAAACAAGGAGGGAATTGTGGAAGGGAAATTAACATAAACCAACTTCGAAGCATGCTGGGAAATGCTTGACTATAGTTCAACACTGCTTTTGGACTAAAATAAGTAGGTCAGGTAACAGAAACAAAATACTGCTTAATATTCTGGTCTTGGCCTGATTATGAAAACACATTGTCCTCCAAAAGATAACAAAATGTGTACTCGAGTTGTTTTTAGCCAAGGGCAAGAACATACGTACTACGTATTTCATCTTACGTACTTTCCAAGGTCTATTTAATATAAACATGCCTGTTCACTTCAAGCTGTTATTTCAGATTATAAAAACATGCTGTCTTCAATCGAATATCAGAATGCAGTGCACTGGCCTTTGCAGCTGGAACACTCTCTCTCCGCAAATATATTTGTGTAAATAAATTTCCTTAAATCGAACCTCGAGGAATTTGTCTTTATTATGATTTTCACGACATACACCCACAGTGCTGTTAGGAAGGCAGTTCCAGGATTTTGATGCAGTGACAGTAAAGGAACGGCAATATATTTCCAAGTCAGGCTGGTGAGTGGCTTGGAGGGAAAACTCCAGGTTGTCGGGTTCCCAGGATCTGCTGCTTCTGTCCTTCTAGATGGTATTGGTCATGTGTTTGGAAGCTGCTGTTTAAGGAACCTTGGTGAGTTACTGCAGTGCATCTTGTAGATGGTACACACGGCTGCAACCGTGCATTGGTGGTAGAGGGTGTGCATTTTTCTGGAAGGGGTGCCAATCAAGTGGGTTGTTATTTCCAGGATGGTGTCGAGCTTCTTGAGTGTTGTTGGAGGTGCACTCATCCAGGCAAATGGACAGTATATCATTACAATCTGTACTTGTGCCTTGTAGGTGGCAGACAGGTTTTGGGAGGTCAGGAGGCGTGTTTATCGCTGTAGGATTCCTATCCTCTGACCTGCTCTTGGTCCAAGCCCTTCTGCCTCTTTTAAGCTGTCAAATTTCCCGAGAACCGATAGTTAAATTAGAAGGACTGTTAGAATCAAAGCACAATATAATATTTATATGGATAACCCACTTCCCACAAGCATAATATTCCCACTCGTTGTCCTAGATCCGGTAAAACTGAAATGGGGCAAGTTTAAGGCAGATTTGGTTCATTTTCCACATTTCTTGTGATTTAACCTGTGACAAGGTTCCACCCTGCCTACTTTTGGGAGTTAAGATTCAGTCCTACAGTTTGGGAATCTATTTTTTCAAACAGAATGAAGAATGCAACAAGTCTATGCAGAAATTGATAATGTGTAAATGATTCATTTTATGCTGCAAAGTGATTGATTCTGCAATGGGTCAGAAAGATCGTGTCGGCTCAATGTTCAGCTGAGATTCTTTGGAGATCCTTGTGTTCAACATTTTTCAAACTTCTGAATGTTGATCCTACTGTTGGTTGTCCTGAAATGCAAAAACCATCTGTTATACTGGAATCGACCTGGCCGAGAGAGACAATGTGAAAGAGGGCAAAGGGAAGCAACAGAGGCCTGTTGGGAGGGAGAATCAAGATCAGCCTCTCATAGACAGGCAAACATGTCTTGGACAACACAGAGCAGCACAATAAAGGGGCACGACTGATTCACAAACAAAACGTTCCTAATGGGCTGAGACTTTCCACGGGTTTGTCTTTTGACCTTTGACTCAGAAGCACTAATCCAACTACCGATGCTCCTTAGGTTCTTGAATTTATTAATTATGAATTCGATGGGATCTTTTACATCTGCCTGATGAGACGGCAGACAGACCTTTGAAAGTCTTGGCTGAAAGGCAACAGGTGAAATCATCCTCCCGTTGGAAATAATTTGAGATGCATGGAAATTTCCAGGCCTGGGACATTGCTGCCGTTTGCCAACTGCATGGTGTCGCGATCTGGCGGGAGGGGGATCATTAACAAGACCCCACCACCTTCTCTGCCCTTACGGATGGCGAGTTGGGAAGCCTAGCGAGGGCGGCTTCCGTGGAACAGCACGCCGTTTCCCCTGGCGACCCATCCAGGGGAAATTCAGAAACAAGGCAGTTTGGGGAGGTGTCTGGTTGGGGGTTTAAGATTCTTTGCTGGCCCTTTGCCTTGAAAGCTGCTTCTGAAGTGCTATGAAGATTCCATCCAAGATCGCCGACTGTCCGGCACTTCCTCAGGGAAGGGTCAGCAGCGCCTCTGGAGAGGGATTTGAACCACAACATTTTGAGCAACTGCTGCCTGTTATGTACAAATTCTGTGTTACAGTTAATGCTCTATGTTCATTATTATTAATAAACTGATGCAATATTTTTGTATTGCGGATGTATTGAAAGGGGAAAGTAAGGGTTAATAACAACATATCAATAAAATTGTATTATCAGGACTCAAGATGCAGCTGCAAGACTATGTGAGAACTGAATACTGGTGGGAGTCTTCTGACAAAGATACAAGATGCTGCTTTATCCATTGTAACTCTGTGTTGAAGGTCATAGCAGGTGCTTCACCTGAGGAAGGAGCAGTGCTCCGAAAGCTAGTGTTTGAAACAAACATGTTGGCCTTTATCCTGGTGTTGTAAGACTTCTTACTATTATCTGTGTAACAGTGTCAGAATGATGTATTGTAGTTGATCGGGAAGCTTATATTCCATCGTGTATGGGCAGAGCTACCCTGCAAATGCTTGAATAATACCAGCACCAAAGAATCTTGAGTCTCGCCTGGGCCCTGCAGGAATTGGAAGGTACTGATTCCCTCCATTTCAACTACAACATCTGCAGGGTTGATATTTTGCAAATAGGTTCATCAGATATAGGAGCTGAATTCGGCCATTCGGCCCGTCGAGTCTCACCGCCATTCTATCGTGGCTGACATGTTTCTCATCTGCTACCTACAATGCTACAGACCAAGAGCTGGATTGCAAAATCAGCCAGAGCATCTCCTCCCGACAACACATGACCTAGGAGCAGGAGAAGGCAATTTAGCCCCCCAAGCCTAAACACCTTCAATGTGATCATGGCTGATTCCATTCTGGCCTCAACTCCACCATCCTGCCCTTCTCCATAACCCTTCACCCATTACCAATTAAAAATCTGTCTGACTCCTCCTTAAATGTACTCACTGTCCCAGCATCCACCGCACTCTGGGGTAGCGAATTCCACAGATTCCCAACCCTTTGGGAGAAGTAGTTTCTCCTCAAATCTGTGTTAAATTTGCTGCCTCTTATTCTAAGATTATGACCTCTCATTTTGAATGTCCCACAAGAGGAAGCATCAGCTCCACGTCTACTTTATCCGTACCGTTTAGCATCTTGAAGATCTTAATTTGATCTCCCCTCTTTCTTCTAAACTCTAGAGAGTTTAGGCCGAAACTGTTCAATCTCTCCTCATGCGACAAAAACCTCATCTCTGGAATCAATCCAGTGAACCTCCTGCGAACTGCCTCCAATGCCACCACATCTTTCCTCAAATAAGAGGACCAAAACTGTGCACAATATTCCAAGTTCAGTCTTACCAATGCCTTATATAGTTGCAGCAACACTTCCTTACCTTTATACTCAATTCCTTTAGCTATAAATGCCAACATTCCATTTGCTTTCCTTATTACCTGCACCTGCATGCTAGTTTTCTGTGACCCATGCACAAGAACACCCGGATCCCTCTGCATCGGAGCACCCCGAAGTCTCTCCCCATTTAGATAATAAGTTGCCTTTCCATTTTTTTGACCAAAATTCATGACCTCACACTTTTCCATGTTAAACTCCATCTGCCACATTTTGGCCCACTCTCCGAACCTATCTATATCCATTTGTAAGGTTCTTATTTCTTCATTGCAACTTACTGCCCCACCTATTTTTGTGTCATCTACAGATTTGGCTATAGAACTTTCTATCCCTGTATCCAAGCATTTATATAGATTGTAAATGGCTGGGGCCCAAGGACCGAACCCTGTGGCACTCCACTAGTTACAACTTGTCATCCAGAAAAAGGCCCATTTATCCCAACTCCCTGTCTTCTATCCATATTAATAAATTACCCCTAATCCCATGTGATCTCACCTTGTGAATTAATCTTCTGTGCGGCACCTTATCAAACGCCTTCTGGAAGTCCAGATATACTACATCTACAGGATTCCCCTTATCCACCTTGCTTGTTACATCTTTGAAGAACTCAAGCAAATTAGTCAAACATGATTTGCCCATCAGAAAATCATGCTGATTCTGATGCATAGTGCTTTGGCTTTCCAAATGTCCTGATATTACATCCTTGATAATTAATTCTAACAATTTTCCAACAACAGATGTTAAACTAACTGGTCTGTAATTTCCCACATTCTGCCTCTCTCCCTTTTTAAATAAGGGTGCTACGTTAGCATTTTTACAATCCACTGGGACCTTTCCCGTGTCAATGGAATTTTGGAATATTACAACCAATGGATCCACTGTCTCTGCTGCCACTTCCTTTAACACCCTAGGATGTAGGCCATCAGGCCCTGGGGACTGGTCTGCCCTCAATCCCAAGAGTTTGTTGAGTACTGTTTCCCTATTGTTCCGAGTTCCACCTTTTCTATTACCTCTGAATTGCCCGTTCCTATAGGAATGGTACTAGTGTCCTCCAGCGTGAAAACTGAGGCAAAGTATTGATTTAGCATCTTTGCCATTTCCGTGTTCCCCACTATTAACTCACTGGTTTCATCTTCCAAGGGGCCAACATTCACATTAGTGACTCTCTTCTCTTTTATGTACCTGTCGAAGCTTTTGATATTCTGCGCTAGTTTTTTTTCCGTAATTTACCTTAGCTCTTTTTATTCCTTTTTTCGCATCCCTTTGTTTCTGTTTGAAAGTTTCCCAATCTTCCAGCCTGCCACTGGCCTTTGCAATATGATATAACATAGTTTTTGTCTTTATAATGTCCTTGACCTCCTTGTTTAGCCATGGATGTTTTTTACCCTTCTTCCCATCTTTCTTCCTCACTGGGATATATTTTAGTTGTGAGGAATTGGGTATCTCCTGAAACAACTGCCACTGCTCATCAGCTGTCCGACCTTTTAGCCTCCCTGCCCAGTCCATACGGGCCGAATCTGTCCTCCAGCCTGTGTAACTTCCTTTGTTTAATTCCACAACACTAGTGTGGGATTCCGCTTTCTCGCCCCCAAATTGAGTCTTGAATTCCACCAAACTATGATCACTACTCCCTCGTGGATTCTTAACTAGGAAGTCATTAATTAATCCCTCCTCATTACAGAATACCAAATCCAGAATAGCCTCCTCATTGGTTGGTTCCCCAACATACTATTCCAGGAAACGATCACTAATGCATTCAATGAATTCTGCCTCCAGGCTGTCCTTGCCAATTTGATTCCTCCAGTCTATGTGCATATTAAAATCACCCATTATTATTGCCGTACCTTTCTTGCAAACCCCCAGTATTTCCGGGTTTATACTGTGCCCCACTGTAGAACTACTGGTTGGGGATCTATAGATTACTCCTACCAAGGACTTCTTCCCTTTGTTATTTCTTATTTCTACCCAGACTGATTCCACATCTTGATCTCCAGTGTTTATGTCATTTCTCATTACAACACTTTCCTCACCAGCAGGGCTACGCCACCTCCTTTTCCTTTCACCCTACCTTTCCAAAATACTGTGTACCCTCGGATATTTAATTCCCAGACCTGGTCTCCCTGTAACCACATTTCAGTAATCCCCACCATGTCATAACCTTTTGTTTCTATTTGCACCCTTCGCTCATTAAGTTTGTTACGAATGCATCTTGCATTTAGATACAAAGCACTTAAATTTGTTTTAATGTTAGATTTCCCATGGGTGGCACGGTGGCTCAATGGTTAGCACTGCTGTCTACGGCGCTGAGGACCCGGATTCGATCCTGGCCCCGGGTCACTGTCTGTGTGGAGTTTGCACATTCTCCCTGTGTCTGTGTGGGTTTCAACCCCACAACCCAAAAATGTGCAGGATAGGTGGATTGACCACGCTAAATTGCCCCTAAATTGGAAAAACATTTGGGTACTCTAAATTTTTTTTTTTTTAATGTTAAATTTCCTTACTCTTCTATAATTCCTTGGTGCACAAAGACATCGCCTGTTCTGTCCCTCACCTTGATTTTCTGGTAACCATCCACCACATTGCTAACCTGCACTCCTAACTCCTCCTTTAAATTGGGGTTTCTAGTTTCATCTACAACTGAACCCTTTAATTTAAAGCTCTATCTACAGCCCTAGTTACGCGATTCGCTAGGACTCTGGTCCCAGCATGGTTCAGATGAAGACCGTCCCTTCGGAACAGGTCCTCTCTTCCCCAGTACCGGTGCCAATGTCCCATCAACTAAAACCCATTTCTCCCACACCAAACTTTGAGCCACGCATTTACCTCCTTAACCTTATTAAATGTGGACCAATTAGCTTGTGACTCAGGTAGCAATCCAGAGATTACTATCTTTTTGGTTCTGCTTTCTAATTTAACTCCTCGCTGTTCATACCTGCTTTGCAGAACCTCTGTCCTTGTTCTACCTATGTCATTGGTACCAATGTGGACCACAACAACTGGATCTTTACCCTCCCACTCCAAGTTCCTCTGCAGCCCAGATGAGATATCCTGGGCGGGATTCTCTCAGCCCGGGACCGATTCGGAGAATCCCCGCGACCGGCGCGAATCGCGGCTCGCCGCCCCGACGCCGGCACGTGATTCTCCACAGAGCAGATTCTCGGCCTCGGATGGGCCAAGCGGCCGTCGTAAAACGACAAGCCCCTCCGGTGCCGTCCACATCTGCTCTCAGCCGGCTGGACCTTGCCGTGGAAGGGGCAGGGGGCGGCCTGTGGGGGTGGGGGGGGAGGTCCGACCCCGGGGGGGGGGGGGGCTCCGATATGGCCTGGCCCGCGGTCGGAGCCCACCGATCGGCAAGCCGGCCTCTCTGGCTGGCGGCCTACTTTCTTCCGCGCCTACCCCTGTAGCCCTGCACCATATTGCGTTGCGGCCAGCGCGTTGAAGGAAGCCACTGCGCATGTGTGCGTTGGCACCAGTGCCACTGCGCATGCGAGGATTCCATGGCACCCAGTTCGCACCGGGATCAGCAGCTGGAGTGGCTTGAACCGCTCCTGTGCCGTGCTGGCCCCCTGAAGGGCCAGAATTTCTAATCATGAGGTCGTCGGCGTTTCCGACAGCGTCAACACTTAGCCTCAGGATCACAGAATCCTGCCCCTGAACCCGAGCGCCAGGTAGGCAACACAACCGTTAGAATTCTCGATCCTGGTCACAGAGAACAGTGTCAATGCCCCTGACTATATTATCCCCGATTCCGACTACATTTCTTTTCCCTCCCCCGACTTGAATGGCTCCCTGAACAGTGCTGTGGTCAGTTTGCTCATCCTCCCTGCAGTCTCCCTTCCCGCCCACACAGGGAGCAAGAATCTCAAACCTGTTGGACAGGGATAAAAGCTGAGGCTTCTGCAACCCTGCCTCCTGGATCCCTACTTGCCTTACCCGCAATCACACACTCCTGTCCCTGACAGAATTTAAGTTAGTTATTTGAAAGGGTGTGACTGCCTCCTGGAACACAGTGTCCAGGTTCCTCTCCCCCTCCCGGATGAGTCGCAGTGTCCGAAGCTCAGACTCCAGCTCATCAACTCTGAGCCGGAGTTCCTCAAGCAACTAACGCCTACTACAGATGTGCTCACTGGGAACCACAATAGGATCCACCATCTCCCACATCATGCAGAAACAACACATCACCTGACTCTCCCATCGCTATTTTATTTAATTAGCTTTCGATTTGATTTTTAAACCCTAATTATTTACTTCAAAAACTTTTGTTTAAAATCTCTCCCTATTACCTCTGTCTGAAGGTAATTTATAAACTGTAATAAAGTGGGTTTTCAAATTTGATACACTTTCCCTGTTAGCCAATCATATCACAGCCTTCCTGTGCCATCTTTTGTTTTTTTCCGCAGTTGGAACTCTGTCAGTTTCAGTGAAAGAGACACAGAGAGAGTGAGAGAGTGAGAGAGAGAGTGAGAGTGAGAGAGTGAGAGAGAGAGAAAGAGAGCACCTCCTTACCTTCCCGAGTTGCAATCTGTTTAATTACCGGTCAGCTGTTCCCCTCTCTGCTGCAATGTCTGAACTCCTCTCTCCGACTCTGCACCCTGGAGACTTACCAATCACTTCTCTCCCCGTAGTCTCAGCTGCCAGTTTCTCCCAGTTCCACCTAACTCCCTGTTTGCACCCAACTCCAAAATGCACTCTCACTCAGTTAAAGCAGCACTCCCAGAGCAGACAAGCAGTATTCGTAGCATTTGTACAGACTACAGTCTGATCAAGTTATTCATCCACTATCTGAAAGGCTAGGAAGATGTGAGTTTTCTTGTGTCATTTACAAGGACTAAATTATATCAACAAGGATTTTGTGCTTTGAAGTTCTCTGCATTACCAGGTGGGGTTGCAGAGAAAGAGGGCCATCTTGCAGTGTTCCTGACCCAATGTGGTATCCAAATGGAGTGTACTTATGTACCCACGATGTGCTATTTCCTCTCTAACTCTATCACTCCAGCACAGCTCCTACTTAAATCGTATATCAACATATTGTGTGACATTCTCATATCGAGCTATTCAGCTTTGGTGAGGAAGGAATAAAAGTGTGCTGGGCCTTTGGAGGTTAACTGCCACATGTCAGGGGAGACAGTCTGTGAGCAGAAGTCTAATTCCACTTTGATTTCAGTCTCAGGGCCGTCGCTTCCACAACAAAGTTAATACACCAACAACCACCAACCCAGGATACTGGGACACTACACCTCACAGCATCACAGGAGCACATTCAGCACATGGACTACAGCGGCTCAAGAAGAAGGCTCACTACCACCTTCTCAAGGGCAACTGGGCTTAGCGAATAAATGTTGGCTTTGACAGCAATGTCCATATCCCAAGAATGATTTTCTTTTAAATACTCTAATGCAGAGTTACATACCGTTTTGTAGCCAGTAGTGAACATAGAACATAGAACATACAGTGCAGAAGGAGGCCATTCGGCCCATCAGGTCTGCACCAACCCACCTAAGCATTCACATCCACCCCACCCTCGTAACCCAATAACCCCTCCTAACCTTTTTTGGTCACGAAGGGCAATTTATCATGGCCAATCCACCTAACCTGCACGTCTCTGGACTGTGGGAGGAAACCGGAGCACCCAGAGGAATCCCACACAGACACGGGGAGAATAGTGGTTAGCACAATTACTTCACAGCTCCAGGGTCCCAGGTTCGATTCCCGGCTTGGGTCACTGTCTGTGCAGAGTCTGCACGTTCTCCCCATGTCTGCGTGGGTTTCCTCCGGGTGCTCCGGTTTCCTCCCACAGTCCAAAGATGTGCAGGTTAGGTGTATTAGCCATGCTAAATTGCCCTTAGTGTCCAAAATTGCCCTTAGTGTTGGGTGGGGTTACTGGGTTATGGGGATAGGGTGGAAGTGTGGTCTTGGAAAAGGTGCTCTTTCCAAGAGCCGGTGCAGACTCGATGGGCCGAATGGCCTCCTTCTGCACTGTAAATTCTATGAAATGTATGAAATCTATGAGAATGTGCAGACTCCACACAGCCAGTGACCCAGCAGGGAATCGAACCTGGGACCCTGGCACTGTGAAGCCACAGTGCTATCCACTTGTGCTACCGTGCTGCCGGGTGAGATGGGTGGGGAAGCCCAGCACTGTTTCACAAGAATGTGCCTGTTCCTGCTGCGACGCTTTGGGCTAGTTCCAGTTTACTGGCAAATACATGAGAGGGCTTCAAGACTTCATAGATAGTATTGCACTGTGCTCTGTGCTCATGATGAGAAGATGTCCCTTGGCAGTGGTATAAACTTCAGGGTGCCCAAAGTACTTTGCAGCTAATGGGGAACTTCTAAAATGTAGTCACTATTATAACACAGGTAACAATGGCAGCTAATTTTTGCACAGCAATGTCTCGCAAACAGGAATGAAATAAAAGGTCAAATCATCTGTTTTAGATGTTTGTTTAGTAAAATAGTCTGCCACCATAATGCAGTCTCCAAGACCCTGGCTAAATTTTTGATGGGTTCAGTGAGGTGCCAGGATTCATATCGCGTGAAGCATTCCTGCTCCAATTTATACTTTGTCCAGCCAGATTACACTGACAAATCCAGGCCCATTTGTACCTGATTTTGAGGCAGAGGGAGCATTCATTGTGATATGTCACCCCATCAGTTCCACATACTGGTTCATATTTGCTGGGACATTTCAGATTTGTCTGCGTCCTCCCGCAGAGTGGCTAGAACAAAGAAGAGAATGACTTGCACAGGTTCGTAACTCCAGAATGATACATACAAAAGCATTGCTGAAATCGTAAGTGGAAATGTTTTTAATTTACCTGGACAGAATTTTCAGTCATGTCTGCAGCTGCAGCTGTGGGGAGAAAAATAAGTCAGTTCATTGTTCCAGTGGATTGTTGCAGATTAAATCAAATAAATATATCTTGAGGAGAGAGAAAGAGAGGAAAAAGAGAAAGTAAGAGCACAACACCTTTCCTGACCTCAGGGCACTCGAACTAAACCCCCTCACTGCCATCAGAGTACTTTGGAGGCATCGTTAATATTGTAATGATGGAAACATGAGAGTCAATTTGCACACAGCATTCTCTCAAAAGACAGCAAAGTGACCAGATGTTGGTTTGCTTGATAAATATCATACAGGACAGACTGTCGGATTTTGAATGATTTCCATGAAATATTTTATGTTCACTAGAGAAGGCAGTTAAACATCACAACACCTCTAACAGTGCAGTGCTCCCTCAGTATTACAGTGAAATGTAAATCAAGATTACGAGCTTAGATTTCTGTAATGGGGTTTGAGTTTATGGCCTTTGGTGTCATTGGGAAGAAAACTATCACTCAGCCAAGTTACCTCTAACACAAATGTAGCTGACGGCAGAAATCGGCTGTGTTCATCTAGAAATCTGGGCACATTTGCCAGAACTCTGTATTGCCTTTGTGTACATTTATTAGGTTGAGTTGACCGTTCTGTTTTATGCGTGACAAGAATCACATATAAATGGGGTGTAAATCAAAGCACCTTGGTAAAAGGCCATGGAAGCTGTGGCACCTGTGTGTTCTGCACTTACCAGAATTGTGTTGCTCTATTGAGCCTGGCTCCTGAGCTCATGATAAACCACCCAGGCTAAAGGGCTTCATACATGAATATTCACCAATTAACCCTGGTTCAAAACAGGATGGAAGATTACTCAAGTATTTGAGGCACAGCAAGAATCAAAGTCCCTTTTATTATTTCATTGAGGTTTCTTTAAATGAATTTTTCTTTAACTGAACCCCACTGGGGTACATTTTATTGATTATTTTCAATAGATTTCTGTGGTGCCAAAAATTGAAAAGCTTCTTTTGTGAGGGCCACGAAGAATCCAGCACGAGTTTTAAAAAAAATATATTTATTAAAGTTTCTCAACACAATTTTTCTCCCTTACAAACAATAACCCCGCCCCCCGCCCCGTAACAAAAAAAACCCGAGAAATCGCGCAGAGCAAGGTATATACATGGCAAAATGATATATTTACACAGCTTTGTACACTGGCCCTCACCCGTACGTGCCAGTTTCCCCAACCCTTCATGTTATCTCTTGCTCATCCACCCTCCCAGGCAGCCCCCCCCACCCAAGGTTGCTGCTGCTGCTGACCGACCTTCCTCTAACGCTCCGCGAGATAGTCTAGGAACGGTTGCCACCGCCTGTAGAACCCCTGCGCAGACCCTCTCAAGGCGAACTTAATCCTCTCCAACTTTATGAACCCAGCCATATCATTTATCCAGGCCTCCAGGCTGGGGGGGCTTCGCCTCCTTCCACATTAGCAAGATCCTTCGCCGGGCTACTAGGGACGCAAAGGCCAGAATGCCGGCCTCTTTCGCCTCCTGCACTCCCGGTTCGTCCACTACTCCAAATATTGCTAGCCCCCAGCTTGGCTTGACCCAGACTTTCACTACCTGAGATATTGCTCCCGCCACTCCTCTCCAGAACCCCTCCAGTGCCGGGCATGACCAAAACTATTGGACATGGTTCGCCAGGCTCCCTGAGCACCTTCCACATCTGTCCTCTACCCCAAAGAACCTACTCAACCTCGCCCCCGTCAGGTGTGCTCTGTGGACCACCTTAAATTGTATCAGGCTGAGCCTGGCACACGAGGAGGAGGAATTAACCCTACCTAGGGCATCAGCCCACAGACCTTCCTCGATCTCCTCCCCCCAGCTCCTCCTCCCATTTACCCTTCAACTCTTCTACCAGCGCTTCCCCCTCTTCTTTCAACTCCTGGTGTATTTCCGACACCTTGCCCTCCCCGGCCCATACACCCAAGATCACCCTATCTTGAACTTCTTGTGCCGGGAGCAACGGGAATTCCCTCACCTGTCGCCTCACAAAAGCCCTCACCTGCATATATCTAAAGGCATTTCCCGGGGGTAACTCGAACTTCTCCTACAGTGCCCCTAGGCTCGCAAACGTCCCGTCGATGAACAGGTCCCCCATTCTTCCAATCCCCGCCCGATGCCAGCTCTGGAACCCCCCATCCATCTTCCCCGGGACAAACCGGTGGTTACCCCTGATCGGGGACCACACCGATGCTCCCATTGCACCCCGGTGCCGTCTCCACTGGCCCCAGATCCTTAGCGTTGCCGCCACCACCGGGCTCGTGGTATACTTTGTCGGCGAGAACGTCAGCGGTGCCGTCACCAACGCCCCCAGGCTCGTTCCTTTGCAGGACGCCATCTCCATCCTCTTCCATGCCGCCCCCTCTCCCTCCATAACCCACTTGCGGATCATCGCCACATTTGCTGCCCAGTAGTAGCTCCCCAGGTTTGGCAACGCCAACCCTCCTCAGTCCCTACTGCGTTCCAGGAACCCTCTCCTTACTCTCGGGGTCTTATTCGCCCACACAAACCCCATAATACTCCTGCCTACTCTCTTAAAAAAGGCCTTAGTGATCACGATGGGAAGGCACTGAAACACAAACAGACACCTCGGAAGGACCACCATTTTGACCGACTGCACTCTACCCGCCAGCGAGAGCGGTAACATGTCCCATCTTTTAGATCCTCCTCCATTTGCTCCACCAACCTCGTCAGATTCAGTTTATGTAGGGTCCCCCAACTCCTGGCTATCTGGATCCCCAGATACCGAAAGCTCCCCTCCGCCCTCCTCAGCAGTAGGTCCCCTATCCCTCTTTCTCAGTCCCCCGCCTGTAATACAAAGAGCTCACTCTTCCCTACATTGAGCTTATAGCCCGAAAATTCCCCAAACACCCTTAGAGTCTGCATGACCTCCACCATCCCCTCCATTGGATCCGCCACGTACAGCAACAGGTCATCCGCATATAGCGACACCCGATGCTCTTCTCCCCCTCGGACCACCCCCTTCCATTTATTAGACTCCCTCAATAACATGGCCAATGGTTCGATCGCCAATGCGAACAACAGGGGGAATAGGGGGCACCCCTGCCTCGTCCCTCGGTACAGTCGAAAGTACTCCGACCTCCGCCGGCTCGTCACTGCACTCGCCATCGGGGCTCTGTAAAGAAGCTTAACCCAATTGATAAACCTTACCCCGAACCCAAACCTACGCAGCGCCTCCCAGAGGTACTCCCACGCTACTCGGTCAAAGGCCTTCTCCGCGTCCATAGCTGCCACTATCTCCGCCTCTCCCTCCTCCGATGGCATCATTATCACGTTTAAGAGCCGCCGCACATTGGTGTTTAGTTGCCTGCCCTTTACAAATCCCGTCTGGTCCTCGTGGATTACCCCCGGGACACAGTCCTCGATCCTCGTGGCCAGCACTTTTGCCAGCAACTTTGCATCCACATTGAGGAGCGAGATCGGCCTGTACGATCCACATTGCAGTGGGTCCTTGTCCCGCTTTAGGATCAAAGAAATTGTCGCTTCCGACATTGTCGGGGGCTGGGTCCCCTCCTCTCTTGCCTCATTAAAGGTCCTCACCAGTAGCGGGGCCAACAGGTCTGCGAACTTACTGTAGAACTCCACCGGGAATCCGTCCAGTCCCGGGGCCCCAAACCCTTGCTCAGCTCCTCCAACCCAATTGGTGCTCCCAAATCAGCCACCTCTTGCTCCTCCACCCTCGGGAATCTCAGTTGATCTAGGAATCGTCTCATCCCCTCTTCCCCCGCTGGGGGCAGGGATCTGTACAGCTCTTCATAAAAGGCTTTGAATACCTCGTTTATTTTCGTCGCACTCCGAACCGTGGCTCCCCTTCCATCCTTGACTCCCCCTATTTCCCTCGCTGCCGTCCTCTTACGGAGCTGGTGTGCCAGCATCCGACTAGCCTTTTCCCCATACTCGTAGGTCGCCCCCTGCGCTTTCCTCCACTGTGCCTCCGCCTTCCCTGTGGTCAACAGGTCAAACTCCGTCTGGAGCCGTCGTCTTTCCCCAAGTAACCTTTCCTCCGGGGCCTCTGCGTATCTCCTGTCCACTCTCAAAATCTCCCCCACTAACCTCTCCCTTTCCATACCCTCTGTCTTCTCCCTATGAGCCCTAATGGAAATTAGCTCTCCCCTGATCACCGTCTTCAACGCCTCCCATACCACCCCCACCCGCACCTCCCCGTTGTCGTTGGCCTCCAAGTACCTTTCGATACACCCCCTCACCTTCCCACACACCACCTCGTCCGCCAGCAGTCCCACATCCAGCCGCCACAGCGGGCGTTGGTCCCTCTCCTCTCCCAGCTCCAGTTCCACCCAGTGCGGGGCATGGTCTGAAACGGCTATGGCCGAATACTCCGTTCCCTCCACCCTCGGGATGAGCGCCCTACCCAGAACAAAGAAATCTATCCGGGAGTAGGCTTTGTGTACATGGGAGAAGAAAGAAAATTCCCTGGCCTGCGGCCTTGCAAACCGCCATGGGTCCACTCCCCCCATCTGATCCATAAACCCCCTAAGTACCTTGGCCGCCGCCGGCCTCTTTCCAGTCCTTGATTTGGAGCGGTCCAGTGCTGGATCCAACACTGTATTGAAGTCCCCTCCCATTATCAGGCCTCCTATCTCCAGGTCCGGAATGCGCCCCAACATGCGCTTCATGAATCCTGCATCATCCCAGTTCGGGGCATATACGTTTACCAACACCACCCACGTCCCTTGCAGCCTACCGCTCACCATTACATATCGCCCTCCATTGTCCGCTACAATAGTCTTGGCCTCAAATGACACCCGCTTTCCCACCAATATTGCCACCCCTTTATTCTTCGCGTCCTGTCCCGAGTGGAATACCTGTCCTACCCATCCCTTTCTTAGCCTGACCTGGTCCGCCACCTTCAGGTGTGTCTCTTGGAGCATGGCCACGTCCGCCTTCAGTCCCTTTAAGTGCGCGAACACTCGAGCCCTCTTCACCGGCCCATTCAGGCCCCTCACATTCCACGTTATCAGCCGGATTGGAGGGGCTCTCACCCCTCCCCACGCCCCGCCGACTAGCCATCTCCTTTTCTGGGCCAGTCCCGTGTCCACGCCTCCCTCACCCTCCAGTCCCCCAGAGGGGGGACCCCCGTCCCGACCACCTCTTCTGTGTCCCATTCCCTTTCGGCCAGTGCAGCAGCAACCCTTTTCCCCCCCCCCTTCCACCCCTCCCTTCCCCCCCGCTAGACCCCCGTCCAGCTTTTTTGCTCCCCCATGTCACTCCCGTAAGTCAGCTGACGCCTGCTGACCCCGGCTTCCCCCGCCGTCCCATTGACCTCCCCGCGTGGGAGTCTCCCAATCCATATGCATTCCTTCGTTCCCCTTCCCGCCTTTCTTCCCGTGCGCGGGAAAACACCCCACGCTTTCCAAAGCCTGCTCCGCCCCCTCTGGCGCAGCTCCTGTCGCGGCCTTGTCTCTCTCCCCCAGCCCATGTAACATTTCCTGCGCGTGATTGATCCCCTATATACAACAACCATCACACATCAAACCTCAAACATCCCCCCTACCCTCACAAACCCTCAGTTAGAGTCCAACTTTTCGGCTTGTACAAAGGTCCACGCCTCTTCAGGCGTTTCAAAGTAATAGTGTTGGCCCTTGTATGTGACCCACAGTCGCGCTGGCTGCAGCATTCCGAATTTCACTTCTTTCCGGTACAACGTCGCTTTGGCCCGGTTGAAACCCGCTCTCCGCTTTGCAACCTCCGTGCTCCAGTCTGGGTATATTCGGATCTCTACAATGTCCCACTTACTGCTCCGCTCCTTCTTGGCCCATCTCAGGACCCACTCTCTGTCCGTGAACCGGTGGAACCTCACCACCATCGCTCTTGGCGGCTCATTTGCCTGGGGCTTCTTCGCCAGCACCCGACGTGCCCCGTCCAACTCCAGCGGCCTCGAAGGGGCCTTCGTGCCCATCATCGCCTCGAGCATCGTGATCGCGTATGCCCCGGCATCAGCCCCCTCCACTCCCTCAGGGAGACCCAGGATTCGCAGATTCTTTCTCCTCGACCTGTTCTCCAGGTCTTTGAGTCTTCCCGCCCACCTCTTGTGTAGCGCCTCGTTCTGCTCCACTCTCACTGCCAGGCCCACAAGCCTCTTTTCTGACTCTTTTCTGTACCTCCTGGATCTTAGCTTCGTGGGCCTTCTGGGTGATCCCGAGTCCTTCAATTGCCGAAAGCATAGGCGCCAACATCTCTTTGCGCATCTCCCCGCGCTGCTCCTCAAAGCAGCACTTGATGAACTCCTGCAGCTCCCCTTTGTCCCTGGCCGCCGCCATTTTGTTTTCTTTCCCTCGCTTCTCCCATTGCTCCAGTGCCGCTCCTTTGGCCGTTACACTTCTGGTCCGTTCCATAGAAGTTGGAGGGGGACCTCTCTCTTCCCTTCCCCACGGGTTGCGGCAAAAAAAAAAAGTTCCATTGGGGCTCCTCTAACGAGCCCGAAAGTCCGTGGTAGCGGGAGCTGCCGAATCGTGCGGCTTAGCTCCGCATAGCCGCAACCGGAAGTCGAGAGGGAATCCTTTTGGCAGTGTTCGCTTCACCAGTCTGCCCCAAAAAGTCTATGGAAACTCCTGAAAAAGGTCTGAGAGTCCGTTCCAGACGGGAGCTGCCGAATGCGCGACCTACTCCTCCATGGCCGCCACCGGCAGCCTCGTCCCTGCTTCTTCAATGGCCTTGGTAGATTTTTTCACAGTTGTTCCCTCTGCTGCTAGAATTCACCTTTGATAGAGTCAAGTCAGATTGCAGCCTTAAGCTTGCCCTTCCCCCGCCTGCATGCTGGAAGAGGCTTTTGTCTAAACCTGCAGCCAAAGCCAAATCTTTTACTGTTTCTGCCGGGTCTGGTAGCCAAAAGACATAACATTCCTGGGGGACACTGTCAGGGGAATGCTGCAGTCTTCTTCCCACACCGGGAAATGTCAAACAAATGCCGTGGGGGCCCTGTAAAAGAGCCCAAAAGTCCGTTCCAAGCGGGAGCTACCGAATATGCGACCTCGCTCTGCATAGCCGCACCCGGAAGTCCCCAGCACGAGTTTTAAGGATACAAAGTAATAACATTTATTTACAATAACATATATATAACAGCAGCAACAACTTCCCTTGCTGCACACTCCTTCCTGCTGGTTCCTGAACTGGCCAGCTTTATTTATACTAGGAGTTTACTAATGGTTTCTCCGCCCCCCTCATTGGGGAAGCTCATACTCCCACAGGATTGTGGGATTGTCATTCGTCCCCAGCCAATGGTAAGTAGGCAGGTTATAACAGCTTCTTTGGGTGTCAGTTCATTGACATGTCATTGGTGTGCATGACTGATATCGAGGTAGCTAAAAACATTCATTTCCACCCTTTAAAAAATAATTATGTGTTGTGAGCTTTCCAAGGCTTCAATTGTTTACACTGATTTTTTACCACAAGGGGTAAATTAATGAGGCTGGTAGGAAGTTTGGACATAAATAACATAATAATAATCTTTATTAGTGTTCCAAGTAGGCTTACATTAACACTGCAATGAAGTTACTGTGAAAAGCCTCTAGTTGACACATTCCGGTGCCTGTTCGGGTACACAGTGGGAGAATTCTGGGTCGGGATTCTCCTACCCGGCGGGGGGTAGGAGAATCCCCAGGGGGCAGCACTAGTTTTTGGGCAGGGGCGGGATCACGCCACACCGGTCAGAGGCCATTGGCAGCGGCCCCCCCGGCAATTCTGCGCGCCCCAATGGGCCGAGTGGCCGTCGGTTTCTGCCCAGTCCTGCCGGCGTGGATTGGACATGGTCCCACATGGCGGGACCTGGCAGGTAAGTTCGCTGGTGCAGTGCAGTCCTCGGTGGGGCACGGGGGGGATCCGACCCGGGGGGGGGGGGGGGGGGTGGCTCCACGGTGGCCTGGCCCGCGATCGGGGCCCACCGATCTGCGGGCGGGCCTGTGCCATGGGGACACTTCTTCCTTCAGACTGGCCAGCGTATTCTGGCGCATGCGCAGGGGGGTGTCATCTCCGCGCCGGCCATGGCGCGGAGATGACACCCCCCTGCGCATGCGCCAGAATACGCCGGCCAGTCTGCGTATGCGCTGAACCACGCCAGCAGTTCTGCACATGCGCTAACTCGCACAGTCCCTCCGGCACCAACTGGCGCGGCGCCAACCCCTCCTGCGCTGGCCTTGTCCCCGGACGTGCGGAGAAATCCGCAACTTCCAGTCGGCCAGGCGCCGGAGTGGTTTGCGCCGTTTTTTACGCCGGCTTCGGGCCATCACGGGGATCCGGGAGAATCCCGCCCCAGAATGTCCAATTCACCTAACAAGCACATCGTTCGGGACTTGTGGGAGGAAACTGGCGCACCCGGAGGAAATCCACACAGACACGGGGAGAACATGCAGACTCTGCACAGACAGTGACCCAAGCCGGGATTCGAACTTGCGGCCCTGGTGCTGCGAAGTAACAGTGCTAACCATTGTGCTACTTTGGCAAAGGGATCTAATTTCAGGTTTCTTTTCCAAATTATATCCAAAGGAGGTTCACTCCACTGCAGTCTACTCGTTCCTGCTTGAATAAAGATGTGGAGGCATTATGAGAGTGCAGAAAAGATTCACAGGAATTGCCCAGGGATGAGGGACTCCAGTTCCGCAAATAGATTGGAGCAGTTGGGAGTGGTTTCCTTGGAGGAACGAGGGTGAAGAGAGGTCATCAAAATTATGACTGGTTTAGACAGAGAAGATGGAGGGAGACTGTTCCCATCAAGGGAAGGATTGAGAGTAAGAGGGCAAATATAAAAGCAAATTACTGCGGATGCTGGAATCTGAAACAAAAACAGAAAATACTGGACATTCTCAGCAGGTCAGACAGCATCTGCGGAGCGAGAAGGGGGCTAACGCTTCGAGCTTTGACAAAGAGTCAACCAGACTCGAAACGTTAGCACCCTTCTCTCTCTCCACAGATGTTGTCAGACCTGCTGAGAGCAAGAGGGCAGAGGTTTCATGTAATTGGCAAAAGAAGTGTTGGTGACATGAGGGGGAACCTTTTCAGGCAGTAAGTTGTTAGGATCTGGAATGCAAAGCCTGAGAGTGTGCTGGAGGTGGATTCAATCAAGAGGAAATTGCTTTCTGAAGGGAAAGAATGTGTGGGGTCACGGGGAGAAGACAACAGAGTGGCACTAGGTTGCTCCCATGGAGAGCTGGCGCAGACATGACTGACGGAATGGCCTCCTTCTGAATTATGATTGTGATTTAGCCTAATCTCTTGGTGTTGATGATACATTAACTCATTCCCAACCTGTATTTTATGAACCTGTCCGAGGATTTTCTACAGATAGCTTAAACTACAAATCACTAAATTTCACCCATTTCTTTTCTGATCCCTTCTCCCTTGTTGATGCCGCAACTTCAATGAAGAGAGAGTGGTGGAACATTTGTGCTTTCATTTTAACTGAGCCCGTCTCTACTCCTGCAGTATGTTTGAAAGTTCCTGAGCAAAACAGATTGTATAAGGATTGTTCAATAACATCAAATAAAAATTGCCCTTGTCACTTAAGGTCAGGGGCCATGGGGTAGTCATGTGAATGAAAAGTAAGATTTTAAAATAATTTGGAAAAATCCAAGGTTATCCACTTTGGTAGCAAAAACGAGAAGGCAGACTATTATCTGAATGGCCATAAATTAGGAGAGGGGAAAGTGTAACGAGACCTGGGTGTCCTCTTACACCAGTCACTGAAGATACGCATGCTGGTGCAGCAGGCAGTAAAGAAGGCAAATGGTATGTTTGATGCACTATCAATTACCACAAAGACGAGAGGAGTGGGATAATCGAGGCTTTATTGAGCAAAGATGTTGTGCCTCCTGTAGCTGGAACCAGAATGGCTGCAGCACCGGCGAGCACACACATTTATACACCGCCTACTGGGCGGAGCCAGCAGGCAGGGATTTACCCGTGGACCTCTGCTATACGGGCCTTACCGTAATACATGTAATACAACTAGTGGTGACTACCACGTTCACCCCCCTGTTAAAAAAAAGAGTCCGGCGGGGGTGGTGGGAAACATTACAAGTTAAGTCTGTCGGGGGCCTTGACCCTCCTCTGCGATCGTCTCAGTCCTGGTGGTGATGTGGGCGTCGACTTGGTCACCTGTGACTCCGGGAGCGTGTTGTCCTCATCTTTGTCACCCCTTAGTGGATCCAGTGGGAGGACGGATCCCGCTGGGGTGGGGGCTGCGGTGAGGTTCGCGGGAGGGAGGGGGAGTGGCGCAGGGGTGGAAGAGGCAGCCGGGGCGGGTGGGGGGGGTGGCAGTGTCAGTTCAGGGACCTTAGGTGCGGATCCACCGGGTGCCAGGTCCTGGAGGGAGACTGTGTCCTGGCGCCCGTCGGGGTGTGCCACGTAGGCGTACTGCGGGTTCACGTGTACGAGGTGGACTCTTTCAACTAAGGGATCCGACTTATAGCTCCACACATGCTTCCGGAGGAGGACGGGTCCAGGAACTGTCAGCCATGTTGGGAGCGAGAGCCCGGAGGTGGACTTCCTGGGGAAGGCAAACACACGTTCATGAGGGGTCTCGTTAGTCGCGGTGCTGAGGAGCGATCGGATGGAGTGGAGCGCGTCAGGGAGGACCTCCTGCCAGTGGGAGACCGGGAGATTTTTAAACCGCAGGGCCATATCGGGGCATGGGATGGCGAAAGGGAACCGGGAGTACTCGTCAATCACGTTCAGAAAGTACGTGTTGCGGTCGGTGGAGGGGAGGGGCCCTTTGAAGTCCATGCTGAGGCGTTCAAAAGGGCGGGAGCCTTCACCAGGTGAGCTCTACCTGGCCGGTAGAAGTGCTGCTTGCACTCTGCGCAGACTTGGCAGTCTCTGGTGACGGTTCTGACCTCCTCAATGGAGTAGGGCAGGTTGCGGACCTTGACAAAATGGAAGAACCGGGTGACCCCTGGGTAACAGACGTCATAGTGGAGAGCCCGGAGTCAGTCCACTTGTGCCCTGGCACATGGATAGGGCACCAGGGGGCTCGTTGAGCTTCCCCGGGCGATACAAAATCTCGTAATTATAGGTGGAGAGCTCAATCCTCCACCTCAAGATGTTGTCATTTTTGATCTTGCCCCGTTGTGTGTTATTGAACATGAAGGCAATTTTGGTCAGTGAGGCGAGTGAATCTCCTGCCCGCCAGGTAATGCCTCCAATATCTCACAGCTTCCACAATGGCTTGGGATCCTTTTCATGCCAGTTTCAGAGGCATGGAGGGTGTGGGAGAAGAATGTCACAAGCCTGCCCGCCTGGTTGAGGGTGACGGCCAGAGCGACGTCTGATGTATCGCTCTCGATCTGAAAGGGGAGGGACATGTCGACCGCGTGCATTGTGGCCTTGGCGATGTCCGCCTTGATGCGGTTGAAGGCCTGGCGGGCCTCAGCCGTCAGGGGAAAAACTGTGGACTGAATGAGTGGGCGGGCCTTGTCCGCATAATTAGGGACCCACTGGGCGTAGTAGGAGAAAAACCCCAGGCATCGGTTCAGGGCTTTGGGGCAGTGGGCAAGTGGGAGTTCCATGAGGGGGCACATGCGGTCGGGGTCGGGCCCTAGAACTCCATTTTCCACGACATAGCCAAGGATGGCTAAGCGGTTGGTACGGAACACGCATTTCTCCTTATTGTACGTGTGATTAAGGAGTTTGACGGTCTGGAGGAATTTTTGGAGGTTTGCGTCGTGGTCCTGCTGATCGTGGCTGCAGATGGTGACGTTATCTAGGTACGGGAAGGTGGCCCGCAGTCTGTACCGGTCAACCATTCGGTCCATCTCACGTTGGAAGACCGAGATCCCATTAGTGACGCCGAAGGGAACCCTGAGGAAGTGATAGAGGCGGCCATCTGCTTCAAACGCAGTGTATTGGTGATCCTCCGGGCGGATGGGGAGCTGGTGGTAGGCGGACCTCAGGTCCACTGTGGAAAAGACCCGATACTGTGCAATCTGATTGACCATGTCAGATATGCGTGTGAGGTGTACGCGTCAAGCTGCATGTACCGATTGATGGTCTGACTGTAGTCAATGACCATCCTGTGCTTCTCCCCAGTCTTTACTACTACCACTTGAGCTCTCCAGGGGCTGTTGCTGGCCTCAATGACCCCTTCCCGCAGAAGCCATTGGGCCTCCAACCTGATGAAGGTCCTGTCCTGGGCACTGTACCGTCTGCTCCTGGTGGCGACGGGTTTGCAATCCGGGGTGAAGTTCGCAAACAGGGAAGGTATGTCGACCTTAAGGGTCGTGAGGCCGCACACGGTGAGGGGGGGTATGGGTCCGCCGAATTTTAAGCTTAAGCTTTGGAGGTGGCACTGGAAGTCCAGACCAAGTAACAGGGCAGCGCAGAGGTGGGGGAGGATGTAGAGCCGGAAGTTGCTGAACTCTATGCCTTGGACGGTGAGGGTCGCGATGCAGTACCCCCGGATTTCCACGGAATGGGATCCGGAGGCCAGGAAGATTTTCTGGGTGACTGGTGTACTGGGAGGGAGCAGCGCCTTACCGTAGCGTAGTGGATGAAGCTCGCCGCGCTCCCTGAGTCAAAAAGGCAGGTCGACTGGTGCCCATCGATCTTCACCGTCGTTGTTGCGGTCGCGAGGTTGCGGTGCCGGGACTGGTCCAGGGCGATCGAGGCGCGCTGCGGCAGATGCTGGGAGGTCCCGGGCTGGTCAGCGGTGGTGGAGGTAGTGGCAGGCGATGAACGGCCAGACGAGCAGGAGTCCTGAGATGCCGTCCAAAATGGGGCAGAAGATGGCGGCACCCACGGGGCGCACATAGGGGGGGGCATCAGATATGGCGGCAGCCACGGGCCACACGTGGTTTGCGGTGAAGAAGATGGCGGCGCCCACGGGTTGCACGTGGCTGGCGATGAGGGAGATGGCGGTGTCCCTGGGTCACACGTGGAGGGTGCAGGAACACCGGGCCTGGAAACAGCGGCGACCGACCGGGCCTGGCAAACAGCGGCGAAGTGTCCTTTCTTCCCACATCCGTTGCAGGTCGCGCTCCGCGGCGGGCAGCGCTGCCGGGGGTGTTTGTTCTGCCCGCAAAAATAGCACTTGGGGCCCCCCAGGGTTGGCTGGCTGCCGCGCGGCGCAGGCTTGAGGTGAGCTGGAGTCGGCAGCTGGTGGGGCCCACGATGCCCACGAGGGTGCCGCGCGGTCCGGGGCGTATGACTGGACGTTACGGGAGGTGACTTATAACGAGTTAGCGAGCTGCCTAGTTCCCGCAAGATCAAGCGTACCCCCTTCCAGTAGCCGCTGGCGGATGTACGCAGACCTCAGTCCCCTAAGGTAAGCGTCTCGAATGAAAATTTCTGTGTGCTGGACTGCTAAAACTGCCTGGCAGTCACAGTTCCTACCTAGGATGTGCAAGGCACGCCAGAAATCGTCCAGAGACTCCCCAGGGAGTTGCTGTCTCGTGGCCAGGAGGTGTCTGGCATGTAGTTGATTGACTGGTCGAACATAATGTCCCTTCAGGAGCTCCATCACTTCGGAGTAAGTGGGCGCATCCCGGATGAGAGGAAAAATGTCAGGGCTCACCCATGAATAAAGAACATGGAGCTTCTGCGAGTCCGAGGGTTCCTCAGCGGATGTTCGGAGGTAGTTTTCGAAGCAGGCCAGCCAGTGGTCAAAAGCGGACGTAGCGTTGGCTGCTTGAGGGCTCAGCTACAGGCGATCAGGCTTGATGCGGAGATCCATCGTTTAAAAAAAATCTTTGGGCCAATAAATTGATGAACTAACAATTACCACAAAGACGAGAGTAGTGGGATAATCGAGGCTTTATTGAGCAAAGTTGAGCCTCCTGTAGCTGGAACCAGAATGGCTGCAGCACCGGAGATCACACACATTTATACGCCGCCTACTGGGCGGAGCCAGCAGGCAGGGATTTACCCATGGACCTCCACTATACGGGCCTTACCGTAATACATGTAATACTACTTAGTGGTGGCTACCACAATGTTGGCCTTCATTGCGACAGGATTCGAGGACAGGATCACAGATATCTTGCTGCAATTATACAGGGCCTTGATGAGGCCTCACCTGGAATACTGTGTGCCTTTTTGGGGCACAATTCAATGAAAGTGTGGTAGCGAGCAGGAACTGCCGCGAGCTTCCCGGTGCTTGGCCTGGTGAGACCATCACCACAATCCAACGTTAGTTGGTCCACTTAAGGAAGCCCCACAAGCTTCACATCGTAAATCAAGGCTCGCCAGCCAATTTTACCGGCACCGCACTCGCCAGCCCGCCACTAACAAGGAAGAGCAGAACATAAACTGCTCTTGCACAGCCAACCCCACTCAGCTCACAGCCATGGCGCTGAGATGACCGGCCCCATGATTTGGGGATGCAGACCTGGGGAGGCTCCTAAAGTCAGTCGAGGCCAGGAGGGATGTCCTGTTCCCCTGATGGTCCTGGAGGGTGATCCACAGGGCAGTCAGTGCTTCCTGTAAGGAAGTGGCAGGGACCATCAGCTCGGGCAGCGTCACCAGGAGGAGTGGCACTAAGTGCCACAAGAAGATCAATGACTTACATCGGGTCGCAAGGGTGAGTTGGCATCTGCCCCCACCCCCCACATGGGAATGCTTCTGGCACCACCCCCACCTAGCGCCGTGCCGTGCCCTGGGCCACCCAGGCTGCCCATGCCTCCCCTCCACAACCGCCCTCCCCAAAACCTTACCCCCACCCACCCCAAGCCCCTCCGCAACCTCCCCCCCAAAAGCTCCCCCAACCCCTTGGTAGACCACGCCTGCGGCTAACGATGCCCTCTATGTATCCCGCAGGAGAAACTTCCCCACAACCATCGAGAGAGGGCCAAGGCGGATGGTGGGGTGCCGGACATTAGAATCCTCACCACCTTCGAACAACGGGCCTTGCCGGTTAGGGGGGTGATCAAGCACAGAACGGTCACCAACGCGGAGGTCAGGCACGGCGCCACCCGGGTGGACTGTCACACGTGAGTTGTTAATGCCACTCGGATTGATCCATCCCTCCCACTGACCACATGTCTATTCTCCCCCAGGACCTCCAGTCAACAGTACCGGCTCATCCAGGTGGTCCCCCCCCACCCTCCAACCCCCCCCCCCCCCCCCCCCCCCCCCCACCTTCCACACGCGAACACCTCAGAGGAGAACTCCAAGGATGCCACCATAGACGTCGCACAGCTGTCATCCCCACACCCTCCACCAGCTCAGACACATACCTCGGTGGGCAACATTATTGGTCAGGCTTCTGTGGCGCTTTCTGGTGAGCACCGGACAGTTACAGGTGCACATCAGACATGGCTCAGTCTCAGATGGGAATAGCCAAGGCTTGTGGAGCTTGTCCCAGGGGCAGGTGAGCATTGCTGAGTGTGGTAGTATGTATTGGGGGTCATGTGGGACTGGAAGCCCTAATGTCATTGGCTGACAGATCCCGGGTCCTGGTTGGCCGTTGACCTCTAGCTCCGCCCTGAAGGCGGAGTATAAGAAGCCGGTGCCTTCCCCCGCAGGCCAGTTTACTATCGAGCTGCGGGGGAACAGACACGCTTAATAAAGCCTCATCGACTTCACTCTATTCGTCTCACGGAGTCTTTGTGCGCTACACTGAGGCATTGCGAATATTTCCCAGTCATGAGGAACATCGCCGAGGGCGTCGACACCATGGTGCACACACTGGGGAGACGCAAGAGCTGGCAGAACCAGCTGATGCTGGGGCAGCTGGGGTTCGGTCCAGCTACCCCTCCATCCCAAGGTGAACCACAGGGTCCTATTAGCACCGACAGGGAGGAGGGTGTCACCCAGGACCAGTCCTATGGTGAGGCGATGGTGGCCAGCAGCTCCCCCCGCGTTCCACCCTGCTGATGATGCCACATCTTGCAGTCAGCACCCGGTACAGGGTGGCACAGCTGTCCATGTGCCGCAGTCAAATGTGCCAGGGCCCTCCAGCCCCCAGAGGATACCCGCCAGGGGCATCAAAGGCCATTGGACGTGTTCAGCAGCTGGCTGTCTCCACCGATGATGTGCATCCTGGAAATACACCTAGAGGCAGGGATGGAGCACGGAAAGCTAAGCACATTGAGGATCACTGAGACGGCACTGGGGGGAGGAGGAAGAGGAATAGGTAGGGGGTGAGGGGGGCAGTGTGAGTTGGGGGAGGGGGTGAGGGGGTTGACGGGGTGGTGGTGAGAGTGGGGCGGCACCGTCGGGAGAGTGGGCAGTGGTGATGTGAGATACATTAAAAACCTTCACCACCACCAGTATGACGCCTCTGGCACTTTCTTCTGCAATGTGGGATGACCATCAAACCTTTGCCCATCTCCCTAGGCATGGGGGACCTGCCCCTCCCCACACGGGCACACTGCTTGCAGGTGATGGGTGTGAGCGATCACTCAGCAGACAGGCAGGGGTCAGACTAAGGCATAGATTGAGGAGCACAGAGCTCAGCTCTCTGCGGGTTATCATCACCCCGCCCCCCTGCCCTCGACAGCGCCGGCGATGGTACAGAATCATGCTGCCCGGATTTTGTTGAGTGTGGTCCAGGACAGCCAGCTAACAATGGCTCAACACCCTGGAGTGATGCACCACAGATCCTAGGAGGGTGGGAAATGAGGGGGGAAGGGAGAGGGGGAGGGGAGGTTTGGGGGGAAGGGTAGCGATGATGGACTAGGCCACCTCCTATGAGAAGCGGACGAGAATGAGGGCCTCCCTGGCAGGGCACCACCGAAGCAGTTGAGGCATCGGAACCACGTCTCGAGGAGTCCGATGCACTGCTCAATGAGAGTGCGAGTGGCCACTTGGGCCTTGTTCTACCAGGTCTCAGCTTCGGTCTCCAGCCTCTGTAGTCGCATCATTAGCCAGGTCCTAAGTGGGTACCCTTTATTCCCCAACAGCCAGCTGTCCACCCTGGGGTGCTTCTCGAAGAGGCCGGGGATGACCGACTGCCCCAGGATGTAGCTGTTGTGCACACTCCCTGGGAAGCGTGCATGATCCGAAGATGGTGGTCACACACGAGCTGAATATTCAAGGAGTGGAATCCCTTCCTGTTGATGTAGGGCACTCCCAGATGGCCCGGTTAGCGCACCTGGACATCCCGGCGATGGTACAAAATCATGCTGCCCAGATTTTGTTGAGTGTGGTCCAGGTCAAAGTGTATATAATTTTCTGCCCTTACAAACAGGGCATCCGTGACCTGTCAGATGCACATGTGGGCTGCAGCCTAAGAGATGCCACATAGGTCCCCAGCTTGGAATGATCCTGACGCAGAAATGTTCAGGGATGCGGTGATCTTGACAGCCACAGAGAGCGGGTGTCTTCCTCCTCCACGTGGTGCTAAGTCCGCGAGGACATGGTACAGGTGCCACACCATCTGCCTGTTGAGGCAGAGCCTTCTGCGACACACGCTGTCCGTCATTTGCTCGAAAGACCAGCGACGCTTGTGCACCCTGGGCAGTCGCAGGCCTCACCCTGTGGATCTCACCCTGGCCTGATGGATGGCTGGGTCCTCTGGGTGTGGGGCGGGCCCTGCACATGGATGGCCACCTTGAGCCTCTGCTGACGCTGCTACCGTCGTCTCTGGCGCCTGACTGCCCAGCATCACTAGGGCTAGTTCCACCGTGTCAAAAATACTGTCCATACCATTCAATATCTGTGAGGAATTGGGAGAGGGTGAGAGACTGACAAACAGCGGTGTCTTGCACCCCAGGACCCTCCAATCCCCCATTGCCCCACACCCCCAAAAACCCCGGCACGCCCTGCACTCGCACACCCGGCCGTAGCTGGGGTTCACGTTCATCAGACTCCAGACCCTGTACCTTTGGCACTAGCACATAACATTACCTGGACCGGCACTGGTCCCCTCCTCATTTCACTCACCCATCCTCTGGTCAGGGCCATGTCTCAGGAACTGGGGCTGAGCCCCAGGGTGTTTGGATCTTGCCTGCTGCGTGTGTAGTGTTGCCTCCTGCAATGTTCAGGCACAGTGTCCAGGTATCACGGTCTGACTGGGATGCTGGTAATAACTCCCACATGCTAAATGGCACATCTACCCACGGGAATCCACTTAGGGTGTGTGAAGTGCTCACCTAATTACGACTGCTAGTTCCCGATTCACAAAGGCCTTCAGCCACATGGCCAGAGGCCTCCGCAGTCAGTAGGGGTTATGGGTGGTCGATGGGGCAGACAGGCAGGAACTAAGGTTGCCTCGGATCGGGTACACACGATTCAGAGGTTGGCATGGTGGACCCGCACCCAGTTCCCCCCCCAGCAGAGAACCCCCCAAGCACCAATACCCCCACCCCCTATGGCAGACCACCCCGACCAAGGCTGGACCCCCAGCCCCTCTGAGCACAGGGGCAGCAAGCCTAGTGCCTCCGGGCTCTTTGCCTGTGAGTGAAGATGGCTGCTCACCTTCTCAGGTTCCCCCAGTAGCCCTTCCACCAGGTTCATGCTCTTAAAAAGGAGGCGTCCTTGTGACCATTTGCTGGGAAGGCCGCTGGATCGCGGAAAGCTGTTGGATGTGGGGTGGCTCCCGTTAATTGTATGGAAATAGGGATTAAGTGGTGATTATTGCTTTCTCGCTGTGGTAATACCAGGTATTGCAGTACCTGAGAGAGGAATGACCATTGACTAGACCGCGGGGTCTACAATTGGGTAATGTACATAGCCCCGCCCTGAGAGGCGGGGTATAAGAACCAATGCCGTCCCAGCAGCCTTCACTTCTGTAACATCGCTGCTGGGTACAGTTCTATCTGATTAAAGCTGAATCGATATGACTCCTCGTGGTCTCAAGAGTATTGATTGTGCATCAATTTAATCAGATAAGTACTTTGAAGGATGGATCTCCGCATCAAGCCGACGTGCCTTCAGCTCAGCCCTCACGCAGAAAACTACCTCGATACGGCTGCCGATACCCCCACGGAAAGGCAGAAGATACACCTCCTACGCTCGCGGGTCAGCCCGGTGATCTACCCCCTGATCGAAGGGGCGGCGAACTATGATAAAGCCATGGAACTGCTGTAAGGACATTACATTCGTCCACTGAACCAGGTCTACGCCCGTCACCTGCTGGCAACGAGACGGCAGAGCCCAGATGAGACACTCGAAGACTTCTACCGGGCACTGATAGTGCTGGGCCAAAACTGCGGCTACCCAGCGGTGACGGGAAACGAGCACACGGAACTTTTAATTCGGGACGCTTTTGTGGCAGGTATGGTTTCCCCCGACATTCGCCGAAGGCTACTCGAAATGGACACGCTGGGCCTCACCGAGGCCCGGGCCCTGGCTGGGTCCATGGACGTGGCGTACAAGAACGCCCTTGCGTACGCCCCCGTGCGCACCGCGCCCCCCTGGGCTGCGTGGCACCCCGCCGCGGGAGCCCCCCAGACTTACCCGCTTAACCCCCAGACTTACCCGCTAACTCTGCAGGCCTGCACGGCAAGGCACCCCGCTACTGCCGCCGGCCAACGCTGCTTCTTCTGCGGCCAGGCAAATCATCCGCGCACGCGCTCCCCGGCCCGCACCGCCACCTGCAAAGGGTGCGGCAAGAAAGGTCACTATGCCGCGGTCTGCCTAGCCCGCGCGGTATCCAACGAGTACCCGCAGCCGTTTTTCCAGCCGCCTGCTGTCCAACCACAGCTGTTTTTCCAGGCCCCGACTGCCCCAGGCCCACCGTATTCCTTTTTCCCAGCCCCACCGGCCCAACGCGCACCGCAGCCTTTGTCCCTTCAGGCAGCGTCGCAGCCGCGGCCATTCTGCCCCCCGGCAACCACGCTGGAGGAGTGCGCGCCGCCATTTTTTCCCTCGCCGGTCCAATCGTCGGAGTCCATCTCCCCGAACTCCATGTGCGATCCATGGCCGGCGCCATCTTGGATGGGGCCTCAAGCCCCCAGCACAGCTGGCAACGCGCTGCCCGACCACAACCCCTTGCTGCAGCTGGCCTCCGCCACGCTGGAGCAGTGTGCGCCGCCATTTTGTCCCTCCCCGCCGCCATTTTGTTCCTCCCCCTCGCCATCTTCAGAGTCCCCGGACTCCATGTGCGATCCATGGCCGGCGCCATCTTGGATGGGGCCTCAAGCCCCCAACACGGCTGACGACGCGCTGCCCGATCTAAACTCCTTGCTGCAGCTGGCCTCCATTACCCTGGACCAGAATCGGCCCCGAACGCTAGCGAAAGCCACCACGATGATCGCCATCAACGGCCACGTGACGTCGTGCTTCATCGACTCCGGGAGCACGGAGAGCTTCGTCCACCCCGACACGGTAAGGCGCTGTTCCCTGGTCACCTATCCCATCCAACAAAGGATCTCCCTGGCCTCCGGGTCACACGCAGTACAGATAAAAGGGTTCTGCCTCGCGAACCTCACCGTCCAAGGCGGGGAATTCCGCAATTTCCGCCTATACGTCCTGCCGCATCTCTGCGCAGCCACCCTTCTGGGACTGGATTTCCAGTGCCACCTACAGAGCCTTACTTTTAAATTTGGCGGCCCTATACCCCCCCTTACTGTTTGCGGCCTCGCGACCCTTAAGGTCGACCCGCCTTCCCTGTCTGTGAACCTCACCCCGGATTGCAAACCCGTCGCCACCAGGAGCAGACAGTACAGCGCCCAGGGCCGGACCTTCATCAAGTCCGAGGTCCAAAGGCTGCTGAAGGAAGGGGTCATCGAAGCAAGCAACAGCTCCTAGAGGGCTCAAGTAGTGGTGGTAAAGACCGGGGAGAAACATTGGATGGTCATCGACTATAGCCAGACCATCAACCGGTTTACGCAGCTGGACGCGTACCCTCTCCCCCGTATTGCCGACCTGGGGAACAGGATTGCGCAATACAAGGTCTTCTCCACGGTGGATCTCAAGTCTGCCTACCACCAGCTACCCCTCCGTAATAGTGAACGCCAGTACACTGCCTTCGAAGTAGATGGGCGGCTCTATCACTTTTTAAGGGTTCCCTTCAGTGTCACGAACGGGGTCTCGGTCTTCCAGCGTGAGATGGACCGAATGGTTGACCGGTACGGCTTACACGCAACGTTCCCGTACCTTGACAACGTCACCATCTGCGGCCATGACCAGCAGGACCACGACACCAACCTCCGTAAATTTCTCCAGACCGCGCACCTCCTAAATCTGACCTACAATAAGGAGAAGTGCGTGTTTAGCACCGACCTTCTAGCCATCTTAGGCTACGTAGTGCGAAATGGAGTCATAGGCCCCGACCCCGAACGTTTGTGCCCCCTCATGGAGTTCCCCCTCCCTCAAGGCCCCAAGGCCCTAAAGCCCTGCCTTGGCTTTTTTAGCTACTATGTACAAAGGGTCCCTAATTACGCCGACAAGGCTCGACCCCGATCCAATCCACAACCTTCCCCCTGTCGGCGGAGGCCCGCCAGGCCTTCTGCCGCATCAAAGCGGACATCGCAAAAGCCACAATGCGCGCCATCGACGAGTCCCTCCCCTTCCAGGTCGAGAGCGACGTAGCTCTGGCCGCCACTCTCAACCAGGCGGGCAGACCCGTGGCCTTCTTCTCCCGCACTCTCCATGCCTCCGAAATTCGCCACTCATCGGTCGAAAAGGAGGCCCAGGCCATAGTAGAAGCTGTGCGACACTGGAGGCATTACCTGGCCAGCAGTCGGTGGCCTGCATGTTCGATAAAGCACAGCGGGGCAAGATAAAAAACGACAAGATCATGCGGTGGAGGATCGAACTCGCCACCTACAATTACGAGATTTTGTATCGTCCGGGGAAGCTGAACGAGCCTCCTGATGCCCTATCCCGCGGCACTTGCACCACCGCACAAGTAGACCGCCTCCGAGCCCTCCACGAGGACCTCTGCCACCCGGGAGTCACCCGGTTCTTCCATTTTGTTAAGTCCCGAAACCTGCTTTACTCCATCGAGGAGGTCAGGACAGCCACCAGGGACTGCCGAATCTGCACGGAATGCAAACCGCACTTCTACCGACCAGAGAGGGCGCATCTGATAAAGGCTTCCCGCCCCTTTGAACGCCTCAGCATGGACTTCAAAGGCCCCCTCCCCTCCACCGACCACAACACGTACTTCCTTAACATGATTGAAGAGTACTCCCAGTTCTCATTCGCCATCCCCTTCCCAGACATGACCACAACCACCGTCATCAAGGCCCTCCAAAGTATTTTTCCACTGTTCAGTTTCCCCGCATACATCCACAGTGATAGGGGGTCCTCCTTTATGAGCGACGAGCTGCGTCAGTTCCTGCTTAGCAAAGGCATCGCCTCGAGCAGGACGACCAGCTACAACCCCCGGGGAAACGGGCAGGTAGAAAGGGAGAACGAACAGATGACCAGCAGCAGCAACCCAGGGGGAGGGGGGGGGGGGGGGGAGGGGGGGGGGGTTTAGTTTAGGTCAAAGATAAAGGGGTTTTGTTACTTGTGTATTGTTTAAAATTTCTGTATTGTTATTGTTGCGTTTGCTTGGTAAGAGGGGAAAAATTGTTGTTTGGGAAAAAAATTTCAATAAAACATTTATAAAAAAAAAAAAAGAAAGGGAGAACGGAACGGTCTGGAAGACTGTCCTGCTGGCCCTTCGGTCCAGGAATCTCCCGGTCTCCCGCTGGCAAGAAGTCCTATCAGTGGCCCTTCACTCCATTCGGTCACTGCTATGTACTACCACGAACCAGACACCTCACGAACGTCTCCTTGTTTTCCCCAAGAAGTCCTCCTCGGGGACCTCGCTCCCAACCTGGCTAGCGACACCCGGAACCGTCCTGCTGCGGAAACATGCGAGGGCGCACAAGTCGGTCCCGCTGGTCGAAAGGGTCCACCTGCTGCATGCCATCCCCCAGTACGCCGACGTAGCGTTCCCCGACGGACGGCAAGACACGGACTCCCTTCGGGACCTGGCGCCCGCCGGAGCCCCACGCATGCCCGAGCCACTGCCCCCAACCCCCCCCCCCCCGCCCCTGAACCTGACCGGAGGGTCAGTACTGCCGCCAGAACCCCGACCCAGAGCCGGGCAGGCACCGATGCCCCCTACAGGCACCCCTTCCTCCTGCCCATTTTTAGACTCTACAGCGCCACCTAGGGGTGACGAAACTGCCTGGGAGGAAGACACCACGTTCCCGGAGTCACTACCGCCGGGGCCCTCACCAGGATCGCCGCCGAAACTGAGACGCTCCAGCAGGACGACCAGGCCACCCGATCGTCTGATTGCAGCACCATGAAGAAAATAAACAACACAAGAACTTTCTCCGTTACCCTCGACAGCGTGGTATCTGCAATACCTGGTCCTACCATGAAAAGGCGACAGTAGCACTGGCCATCACCCCGCTGGTTCTTTTTTTAACAGGGGGTGAATGTGGTAATACCAGGTATTGCAGTACCTGAGAGAGGAATGACCATTGGCTAGACCGCGGGGTCTACCATTGGGTAATGTACATAGCCCCGCCCTGAGAGGCAGGGTATAAGAACCAATGCCATCCCAGCAGCCTTCACTTCTGTAACATCGCTGCTGGGTACAGTTCTATCTGATTAAAGCTGAATCGATATGACTCTCGTGGTCTCAAGAGTATTGATTATGCATCAATCGCCGCGCTGTGGTGAGATCCTGGCTTCACCTACGGTGCGGGCCAGTTGCATGGCGAGCAGTTTGGTGCCCATCTGGTTCTCATTTTTGGCCTCTCCCTCTATTCACCGGCCTCATCGCGCTCTCGCGAGAGCACAATGAAGCCACTGAATTGTCCCCTTGGTCTCCTTATCTGAGGAAGGATATTTTTGCTCCAGAGGGAGTTCAGTGAAGGTTTACCAGACTGATTCCTGTAATGTTCTTTGATTAGTCTGATGTTGAATCTTGATATTGTAGTGTGAATGAACAAAGAACAGTTATTTATTGCTCACACTATACTAACGAATTACTAAAATGTCTAAGATAAATACAGTTGGAAATAATAGTCTAACACTAACTTACACTCAGATACGACAGAGCTACTCCATTATGTGACTGCTACAAACTCCTTACCAACACCTTCTCCTGGAACACAAGTGGCAGGATTCTCCCGCAATTGGCCGGAATGGCCCGATGCCGGCGCCAAGAATGGCGCAAACCACTCCGGCGTTGGGACGTTGCGGAAACCTCCGCACCTCCGGGGGCTAGGCCGGTGGCGGAGTGGTTGGCGGCGCGCCAACCAGTGCTGAAGGGACGGCGCAAGTTGGCACATGCGCAGAACCGCTGGCGTGTTTCCTGCGCATGCGCAAGGGGGTTCTTCTCTGCGCCGGCCATGGCGGAGCCCTACAGAAGCCGGCGCGGAAGGAAGGAGTGCCCCCACGGTACAGACCCGCCCGCAGATCGGTGGGCTCCGATTGCGGGCCAGGCCACCATGGGGGCCCCGCCCGGGCCGGATCCCCCCCCCCCCCGAGGACACCACTAGACAGCCGACAAGCCAGGTCCCCCCGTTTGGGACCATGACCATTTCACGCCGGCGGGACTGGCCAGGAACTGACAGGGGGGGGGTCAGAGAATCCCGCCCATGGTGCGTCCGGGTCATGTGCCTGCATACTCCCACCACCTGCTGGTCGGTTGCTGGAACTACAACAATTGTAGTCGGGGCTGGTTTAGCACAGGGCTAAATCGCTGGCTTTGAAAGCAGACCAAGGCAGGCCAGCAGCACGGTTCAATTCCCGTACTAGCCTCCCCGAACATGCGCCGGAATGTGGCGACTAGGGGCTTTTCACAGTAACTTCATTTGAAGCCTAGTTGTGGCAATAAGCAACTTTCATTTAATTTCAATTATACATATATTATTATTTACATTCAGATGATAATACAGATGACAATTTACTTATCATCACAATTTCTAGGATGTCAGGACTTACGTATGAGGAGAGATTGAATCGGTTAGGATTGTATTCGCTGTAGTTCAGCAGAATGAGGGGGGGAATCTCATAGAAACCTGTATAATCCTAACAGAACTTGACAGGATAGATGCAGGAAGGATGTTCCCGATGGTGGGTGTGTCCGGAACCAGCGGTCGCAGTCTGAGGATACGGGGTAGACCATTTAGAACAGAGTTGAGGAGAAATTTCTTCACCCAGAGAGCGGTAGGTTATGGAATTCATTACCACAGGAAGTAGATGAGGCCAAAACATTACATGTTTTTAAGAAGCATTTAGAGTGTGCATTTACGGCAAAGGGAATCAAAGGATATGGGGGGAAAGCAGAATTGGATGATAAGCCATGATCAGAATAAATGGCAGAATAGGCTCGAAGGGCCGAATGGCCACCTCATGCTCCTACTTTTTCTGTTTTTAATTGTGACCCCCGTGGTGACCTCCTAATAGATTTGGATGCCAGCCCTCAGTTCTGTCAAACCAGCAAATTGCAGAAAAGAACAGGCAGCTCGTAGGTGAAGGGAAATTAAAATTCAAGCCGTGCTTGTATTGCAACAGCACTGAGAAAGAATGGCAACCAAGTCAGGAAGGAGGGGTTGGTGCGACCATCAATTCACACGGGACGGAGAGTTGAAGTGAACAGTGGCATTAATCAGCTAGAACTGTGCCTGCCTGCGACTGCTCTGCTAGTGAGGGCCGCCTGCAGGCAGCAGCTCTATATACCTCCCCCAAGGGGCGGAGCCAGGGGCGGAGCCCACAAGGGCACCAACATGATACAATGCGGTGTAATACAATACAATGGTCCATAGGTGGAGCCCACAAGGGCAACAACATAGTACAATGCAATACAGTGGTGCTTGGCTGCCATAATACATTTGCCACAGGGGTATGGTCAGGAGGGAGGGCTCGTGATGGGAATAGAAAAGGAATCTGCAAATAGTGGCTCATACTCTAAGGATCTCACTCTGTCCAGCTGCATAATTCAGGTAAACCTACCTAGTTGGGCCTGGTTTGCAGCATTTCCTTTATGGAGTGTCTATAAACTGCTTGTGGGCCTTGTTATCCTTAAGTGATTAAAGATGGTAGCAAGTAGTGCCCCTGCCTCAGCAGGAAGCTCCGGGTTTAAGTGCCACCCCAGGACAGAATGAGTGAGGAAAGTGCGTGCATGACGCACAAAAACAGGCTGAGTAACAACCTGCAAATCCTTCCAAACACGCCAATGGCTGGCGGTAAGAGTGGGCGAGACTCACGTCCATCCGCGCTTGATGTGGCAATGCACCCCTCAGGCGGCAAACTAGTGATCTGTTCCAGGAATCAGTGGCTTTGGAAACAGACAAAGGTTTGCCTTTCTGCACCGCTAAGTGCGGGAAGAGAGTTGGAATTAAAGATGGCGCTTGCTTCTGGGCAAATCAATCTTGCAGCGGGGACCTCAAACAAAATCCTGCAAAGATCTACCCACGACATTAAACTTGCGCATACAAAATGGTCATAGGAACTCCGGGTGGTTGCAGGCTTCATAAATGATGATTTAACTGGTTGTTTGTTCATTAGCAGTTTGTGGGATCTTGCTGTGTACATTGACTGCCATACTGGCATGTGTAAAAATATTGCACGGAATCCGTTGGTAATAAAGTGTGTGGAACATCCTGAGGATGATTAAAGGCATCACGAGAATGAGTTCACCAGCAGGACACATGTAATTAAACTAAGAAATTAAAATGATCACAAGTCAAACTTGGCAATGGGAAAAATGAAAGTCCATGACCAAAACCAGCTCAATGAAAAGGAACTTACCCATGGTGCAGAGTAAGAACAGGGAGAGAAGAGTAAAAGCAGAGAATGGTTTCATTCCCCTGCAGCGGACGCGCTGGGTCAGTTGCAGGCAATCGTCTTCTTGTTTCGACACTTGTCTCTCAGTGTTACACTGCACATGGTGGGGCTGCTTTATATAAAGGGGCGGATGGTCACTGACTCATTCAGCAATGTGAAACACAGGAGGAAAACATGGACTAAGGATGGCCAAGTGTATGTGTATGTGTGAGGCAACAGTCATTGGTACTAAACTGGGACAAGTGCTACAATGTTGAACAATGCACAGGTCGAGGACAGTGAGAACCTACAAGGATACAATCACTTGAAGGCCACCCAGAGTTGCCATCCTTTTACTGACGTACACAAGCCCTTTCTCTCACTCCCCTCCTCCCTGAGGCTGAATGTAACAAATACTGGCAACTAGTCACATCCTTTTGTCTCAAGGTTTGGTGAAGTTCTCCTGCCTCCCTACAGCACACTGTGTACTGGGAGGGAATGGCAACAGTTATAGAAATGGAGTTGAAATTGTCTTTGCATGTTGACCATATATAAACTAGAGTTAGCTAATATACATGCAGGAGGACAGTGTCACATGCACACATGGAGGTGTGGGTGGGAATTTACCCAGGTATTTTCAGCCTTCTTTTGTCCCTGCCACTGATGAGATCTGGGACTCTGAGAATGATGGTGTGCAGATTCTAACATAGGATTACACCGAGGGTACAGGCACAGGCAACTCACCCCAAACACTTCACGCGGGTTTTTATACTCCACTCGAGTCTTCTCCCATCTTTCCTCTTCTACTGTGTGATGTGTTGGGTGCTCTGGATCCGTGGAACACATACAGGCCACCAACACTTAAAATAGTGCAACACTATTTTATTAAGTTAGAAACTGTTGAACATACTTTCACTGTGGGTTAACACGATGTTAGATTAAACTAAAGATTTATGCCTGTCTGAACCAGTCTATGCACTCAGCACATGGTGAGGATCTGTGCTGTAAGCTGTAAGCTCTGTTCTTGTAGGAGGCTGCATCCCGAATGAGCAGGAACTCTGATGTCCCCTGTCTTTATAGTGAGTGTGCTCTAACTGGTGATTGGCTGCGGTGTTGTGTGTGTTGATTGGTCTTGCTGTGTGTCCATCAGTGTGTGTGTATCTGCACCATGATATACTGATGTATATCATGACATCCCCCTTTTATAAAAGAATGTATGTATGTGGCAATAAATAATGTATGGCGAGAATGTTCCTAACTACGTGTGGGTGCGAAGACATATTTACAGGACTACGTACATGAGAACTAAGCTATTTACATGGGAAGGTGCCTGGTGCAGAGAAGCAGTATGCAACAAGAATAACGAGATCAACACTATATACAAACCAGGGAAACGATCAAACAAAGCAACAAAACAATTCAGAGAGTCTATAAGTCTACAAAGTTCATAAATTAAGCCTCTGAGGTGGGCGATGAATTCTGGTTGACCGTAAGGGTGGCACACCACTCATCGTCTGGATCGATGCTGTATACCGATAGAAGCTGGATTCTGTGCTTCGGGGACACCCTGTTTTTTGTAACGATACCGATTCGAAAAGGTGTCTTCGGGTCCTCGGTGTCAATATTGGGTAGTAGGTCCGCATCGGACTCGGTGACCGTGGGTTGAATGGCCCGGACATTCCTGCGAGTCTGGCCGGAGCGATACGAATTGGCAGGCCGAGCTGATCTGCATAAAGCAGCATAGTGGCCAAGTTTGCCACATCTCAGGCATTGTCAGGATTTGGCAGGGCATTGCCGCTTTAAGTGGGCGGAGCCACAGTTGCCGCACGTTGTAGCGTCAGTACGCTAGCTGCGCCACCGCGCCTGCGCGGTGCCGCCTTACGTGGTGTGCGCCTGTGCAGTACGTTCGTCGACGTCACTGTCCCCTCGTTCGGCGCGCACAAGTGCGGGAGTCCTCGAAAAGCACGCAAAATGGCTGCCCTCATCCAGGCTGAGGCCCTGGAGCTGCTCGATTGCTTGGACCCGTTATGCCTCATGGGGACCTTGCCGTGCCGTTTCAGCCGCTTGGATGTGGGAATACCGACGAGTGGCGTGTTTCGTGTAGCATGCAGGTCTCGATGGCGGTCGCTAGGGTGAGCTGCTTTACTTTGAGGAGTTGCTGGCGTAGGGGGTCCGACTGAACACCGAAAACGATCCGGTCGCGTATCATTGAGTCGGAGGTGGACCCGTAATTACAGGACTGCGCAAGGATGCGGAGGTGGGTGAGAAAGGACTGGAAAGGTTCATCCTTACCCTGTAAACGCTGTTGGAATACATAGCGCTCGAAACTTTAATTCACCTCGATGTCGCAGTGACTGTCAAACTTAAGGAGGACCGTCTTGAATTTTGATTTATCTTTATCATCAGCAAAGGTGAGAGAATTGAAAGTGTGGATGGCATGTTCCCCAGCCGTGGATAGGAAGAGACCGATCTTCCTGGTGTCGGAGGCATCCTCCCGGTCTGTGGCTTCCAGGTAGAGCTGGAAGCGTTGTTTGAATATCTTCCAGTTGGCCCCCAGGTTACTGGTGATGCGGAGCGGCGGCGGCGGCGGGCGGACGCTGTCCATTTTGCAGGATGACTGTATGCTGGTGGAAAACAGATCACTTGCAGGTAGGTCTAAGAAGTTCTAATATCCCTCAACTCCTGGTACCATGATGTGTTGGGTGCTCTGGATCCGTGGAACACATACAGGCCACAAACACTTAAAATAGTACAACACTATTTTATTAAGTTAGAAACTGTTGAACATACTTTCACAGTGGGTTAACACGATGTTAGATTAAACTAAAGACCTATGCCTGTCCGAACCAGTCTATGCACTCAGCACATGGTGAGGATCTGTGCTGTAAGCTGTAAGCTCTGTCCTTGTAGAAGGCTGCATCCCAATGAGCGGGAACTCTGATGCCCTCTGTCGTTATTGTGCGTGTGCTCTAACTGGTGATTGGCTGCGGTGTTGTGTGTGTTGATTGGTCTTGCTGTGTGTCCATCAGTGTGTGTGTATCTGCACCATGATATACTGGTGTATATCATGACACTGTGATTATTGCAACCCTCTATTCCCTTCTCCCGCATGTCCAGCTTCCTTGTAAATGCCACTATACTATTCACTTCGCCCACTCCCTCTTATCGCAAGATCCACTTTCCCACTACTCATAATAATAATCGCTTATTATCACAAGTAGGCTTCAATGAAGTTACGGTGAAAAGCCCCTAGTTGCCACATTCCGGCGTCTGTTCGGGGAGGCCGCGCTTCTGGCATTGTTCTGCATTGTTCTGCATTACAAGCCAGCTGTTTAGCCCACTGTGCTAAACCAGCCCCTACTCTCTGGGTAAGACAGTTTCTCCTGATTTCCCAATTGCATTCTTTGGTGACTATCCTAGGGGGCATTCTCCGTCGGCCGACGCCGAAATTGGGAAAGGCCTTCACACCAAAAACGTAGCGGGAGCCGGGTTCACACCAAATCGCAATTCACCGGTACCTCGACAATGGCGTCAATGCGTTCCACTCTGTATGTACAGTAGACACCGTTCACATATCTGTAGCAGACCTGACCCGGTATTCTCTGGAGCCTCCCTAATCCTCAACCACCACTGTGGGGAATATCCGATGGCAAGGTTCATTTGTGCTTTTAAAAATTGGGAAACGGGCGCCGTGGCTGATGAGGGAGAGAGAGGAGGTAGGACATGGAGAGGCGCGACTGTGGGCTGCCGGCCCTGATACTGGCCGGGCTGGCTGGAAGGAGGGCGGGCCAGAGGACGGGCCGTGGGACCACCCCTGCAGCCCACCCCCTGCCACAGCCCTCCAAACGCCGCCACCCACCAGCGGTGTAGCACCCGTCCCACCCAAGGGCAACACCTACAGTAACCCCTCCAGGGGGGCGCCAGATGGCGCCGTGGAGCATACAGCTGACATGGGTAGCACCAGCTGATAGTACCCCTGACTGCAGGGACGGGTGCCAGGGCCAGAGGCACCGATGGTGCCGGGCAACAATGGGGCCAGGGGTCCGGAGATGGGGGGGGAGTGGAGAGGGACATGCGGGGGCAGGGTCCGCAGTACCAACCGGGGCCACCGTGTAGCCTGTTGGACGTGGTTGGGCCCGGGGGTACGCATATGCTAACATATCTGGCTTTCGCCCTCTGCAGACAATGGATACTGGAATTTGACCGTCAATGGTGGCCTTCCTGCTAGTCACCACAGCCCTGCAGGATGCCCTGCAGCATGCCCTGCAGCTGTACGAGCTGGAGCTGCTCGAGGAGGAGGAGGCAGCAGCAGTGGAGCATGCCGCAGAGGAACAGGAGGCAGCCGGTGAGAATGGGGAGCCGGCCGTCCAACAGGCTGAGGAGGAGGAGGTGCAAATATGAGGCACCATATGAGGCCTCGCGTGTACCAGCAGTGTTTGTCATTCGAGGACCTGTCGGACTGGGCATGCTGCTGAAGTCTCCGGCTGAGCAGGGGGACAATGCAACATATCTGCCAGATGATGGCACACCTGGCACCACAGGGGAATGTGGGTGTACACCTCCTCCCAGTGGCCATCAAGGTGACGGTCGCCCTGAACCTCTATGCAACAGGGTCCTTCCAGGCGCCAAGTGGGGACCTATCCAGAATCTCACAGAGCTCGGAGCACTGGTGCATCCATGCCGACAGAGTCCCAATATGCCCGATTGCGACAATGTATCCATTTCAATGTGGACCGAGCCCACCAGGATGCCCGGGCAGCAGGATTCGCTGCCATCGCTGAGTTGTCCGCGATCCAGGGAGTGATCGATGGGATTGATGTTGCCCTATGAGCACCTGCAGATGACAAGCCAGTCTACACAAACCGAAAGGGGGTCCACTCAATGAGCGTGCAGCTGGTGTGTGACCATCAGATGTGCATCATGCACGTCTGTGCCCGATACCCGGGCAGTGTGTACCACGCTTCCATGCTGGCACACTCGACGGTTCCTGACCTCTTTGAGACACACTCCCAGCTGGGGCGTTGACTCCTGGGTGACAGGGGTTATTCACTGCGGTCGTGGCTGATGACGCCTATCTGGAGGCACAGACCGACACAGAGACTCACTACAATAACGCCCATGCCGTGAGAAGGGTTGTGATCGAGTTTCAGCATCCTGAAGATACGGTTCAAGGCCCACTCAGGAGGGGCCCTCCAGTATAGCGCAAAGAAAATCTCCCACATCGTGGTGGCCTGCTGCGTCCTCCACAACATTGCGCAGCAGAACGTACTGGAGGAGGAGGATGAACGTCAAGCCTCATCCGACGAGGAGGATGCGGCGGAAGGTGGAATGGACAGGAAATGGACCTCGGCAGGCATGGGAGGAGCACGACATGTGCGCCTGGGCCGGCACGCACGGAACACTCTGACCGCCTCCGGGTTCACCAATTAAGGGACTGGCCAGGGGCATGGACACCGAAACCCCCCCCCCGCGCACCCCCGCTGGCCACCCCTACCCATGAACACCATCCCTGCGCCATTCCCCTGCCCCACCTTGCAACCCCCACCATTATTCCTACCTGCCTGACTGTGGTAAAACACTGTGTTCTGATATTAGAGGTTGTATGGTAGAACCTGCACTACAGGTTCACCTGTGGCCCCTGCATGCTTGCTCCGCCCAGGAGGTGGGGTATAAATATGCGTGGCCTCCAGCTCGCAGCCATTTTGCCAGCTGCTGTGGGAGGCCACACATCTGATACTAATAAAGCCTCAGTTTGGATTCAACTTCATCTCCAGTCAAATTGTCCTGCCTCAATTTATTAGTATCTGATTCAGAAGATGGACCTCCGGATTAAACCAGATCGTCTGCAGCTGGATCCACACTCAAGCGACACCAGAAAGGACTTTCAGCACTTGCTAGCTTGTTTTGAAGAGTATATCAATGCGGTGCTGACCCCTGTTCCAGAGGCTCAGAAGATCCAGATATTGTACTCCAGACTCAGCTCCAAAATCTTCCCACTGATCCAGGATGCGCCAAATTACGCTGATGCCATGACTCGACTCAAAAACAATTATGAACAGAAGACGAACACGCTCTTCGCCAGACACGCGCTCGCAACCCGTGCTCAACTACCTGGTGAGTCAAACGAGGACTTCTGGGGGGCCCTGATCCCACTAGTTCGGGACTGTGACTGCCAGGACGTTACAGCTAAGGAGCACTCAGATCTCCTTATGAGGGACGCTTTTGTGACTGGGATTGGGTCTGATATTATCAGGCAGCGACTCCTAGAAGGAGCCATGCGCGACCTCGCAGAGACTAAAACACTAGCGTTCTCCATGACGGTCGCCCTGCGCAATGCCCAGTCCTACGCCCCCAACCGCGCGGCCCACTCCTCCTACGCTTCATGGGCCCCACACACAGCCGCCCCAGCGGGGGCGCTACCCACCCAATACGCCTGCGCTACGCGCCAGCCAGTGATCCCCGGGGGGCCCCGATGCTACTTTTGCGGCCAGCAAAAACACCCCTGCCAACGCTGCCCGGCCCATGCTGCCCTTTGTAAGGCCTGTGGGAAGAAGGGCCACTTCGCTGCGGTGTGCCATGCCCGCTCAGCGGCCGCGGTCGCCCTCACCCTCCCTGATCACGGACAATGGGTGCTGCCACCCTCCTCTCCTCCCAGGTCATGTGCGACCAATGGGCGCCGCCATCTTCGCCTCCGCGCAACACGTGCGTTTCATGGGCGCCGCCATCTTGCTCCACCCCCGCAACGTGCATTCCATGGGCGCCGCCATTTTGTAACCCCCAGGATCTCCGGACGCCGCCATTTTGTCCACCCCACAGCACATGGACACCAACGCCGTTCCAGGACCTCAACTCAACGGCCGCCTCACTACCCGACGATCAACCACGGGTCGCCTCCATGGCAATCGACCAGTCTCGACCACATAACTTGACCAACGCATCCACCAGCGTGAAAGTCAACGGCCATGTGACCTCCTGCCTACTGGACTCAGGGAGCACCGAGAGCTTTGTACACCCAAATATGGTAAGGCGCTGCTTCCTTAAGGTGTACCTGACCAATCAAAAAATCTCCCTGGCTTCCGGATCCCATCGTGTAGCGATCCGGGGGTACTGCATGGTCACGCTCACAGTCCAAGGCATAGAGTTCCACGGCTTTCGCCTCTACGTCCTCCCTAACCTCTGCGCTGCACTTATCCTCGGCCTGGATTTCCAGTGCAACCTCCAGAGCCTGACCCTTAAATTCGGCGGACCCTTACCACCCCTCACTGTGTGCAGCCTCGCGACTCTAAAGATCGACCCTCCTTCCCTCTTTGCCAATCTAACTCCAGATTGCAAACCCGTCACCGCCAGGAGCAGACGGTACAGCACCCAGGATAAGGCCTTCATCAGGTCTGAGGTCTAGCAGTTCCTTCGGGAAGGCATCATCGAGGCCAGCAACAGCCCCTGGAGAGCTCAAGTGGTAGTGGTTAAATCTGGGGAGATAAACCGAATGGTTGTGGACTACAGCCAGACCATCAACAGGTACACACAGCTCGATGCGTACCCCCATCCCATGCATATCTGACATGGTTAACCAGATTGCACAGTACCGGGTCTTCTCAACGGTGGACCTGAAATCCGCTTACCACCAGCTCCCCATCCGTAAATCGGACCGTCCATACACCGCCTTCGAGACAGAAGGCCGGCTATATCACTTCTTTAGGGTCCCCTTCAGCGTCACCAACGGGGTTTCGGTCTTCCAAAGGGAGATGGGCCGAGTGGTCGACCGGTACGGCTTGCGGGCCACGTTTCCGTACCTAGACAATGTGACCGTCTGCGGCCATGACCAGCAGGACCACGACGCCAACCTTGCTAAATTTCTCCGCACCACCACTCTCCTCAACCTAACGTATAACAAGTAGAAGTGTATGTTCCGCACAAACCGCTTAGCCATCCTCGGCTACGTGGTCCAGAACGGAGTTCTGGGGCCCGATCCCGACCGCATGCGCCCCCTCATGGAACTCCCCCTCCCCCACTGCCCCAAGGCCCGCAAACGTTGCCTGGGGTTCTTCTCATATTACGCGCAGTGGGTCCCAAACTATGCGGACAAGGCCCGCCCACTCATAATCCACTCATTTCCCCCTGACAGCCGAGGCCCAACAGGCCTTCGCCTGGATCAGAGCTGATATTGCCAAAGCTGGAATGCACGCTGTAGACAAAACACTTCCATTCCAAGTAGAAAGCGACGCATCGGACGTCGCCCTTGCCGCCACCCTCAATCAGGGAGGCCCATGGCATTCTTTTCCCGCACCCTCCATGCCTCCGAAATTCGGCACTCGTCCATCGAATGAGAGGCCCAGGCTATCGTTGAGGCTGTGCGACATTGGAGGCATTACCTGGCCGGCAGGAGATTTGCTCTCCTCACTGACCAACGGTCAGTGTTCAACAATACACAGCGGGGCAAGATCAAAAATGATAAAATCTTGCGGTGGAGGATTGAGCTCTCCACCTATAATTACGAGATTAAGTATCACCCTGGCAAACTCAACGAGCCCCCAGATGCCCTATCCCGAGGTACATGTGCCAGCGCACAGGTTGACCGACTCCGGGCCCTGCACGACAGCCTTTGTCACCCAGGGGTCACTCGGTTGTACCATTTCATTAAGGCACGAAATTTGCCCTACTCCGTCGAGGAAGTAAGGACAATCACCAGGGACTGCCAGGTCTGTGTGGAGTGCAAGCCGCACTTCTACCGGCCGGACCGCACGCGCCTGGTGAAGGCCTCCCGCCCCTTTGAACGCCTCAGCGTGGATTTCAAAGGCCCCCTCCCCTCCTCCGATCGACACACATATTTCCTCAGTGTGATCGATGAATACTCCCGGTTTCCCTTCGCCATCCCATGCCCCAACATGACGTCTGCCACCGTCATTAAAGCCCTTAATTCTATCTTCACTCTGTTCGGCTTCCCCGCCTACATCCACAGTGACAGGGGATCCTTATTCATGAATGATGAGCTACGTCAGTTCCTGCTCAGCAGGGGGATCGCCTCCAGCAGAACGACAAGCTACAACCCCCGGGGAAATTGACAGGTAGAAAGGGGGAATGGGACGGTATGGAGGGCCATATAGCTGGCCCTGCGGTCCAAGAATCTCCCGGCCTCCCACAGGCAAGAGATCCTCCCTGATGCGCTACATTCCATTCGCTCATTACTTTGCACTGCTACTAACAGTACACCACATGAACGTCTTTTTGCCTTCCCCAGGAAGTCCACATCCGGGGTATCACTCCCAACTTGGCTTACAACTCCGGGAACCGTGCTTCTCTGTAAACATGTGCGGCTCCACAAGGTGGATCCGTTGGTGCAGAGGGTGCACCTGCTCCACGCAAACCCACAGTACGCCTAAGTGGCGTTCCCCGACGGCCGCCAGGATACCGTCTCCCTCAGGGACCTGGCACCAGCAGGTTCCACCCCCACACCACCCCTGTCGCCCCCGTCACCACCCTCCCCTCCCCCGCCGCTCCCATCACCCCCCCTAGGACCGTCCGTCCTCCCCCTGCCCACGCCTGTCGATGAAGAGGATTTGGGCACGCTCCCAGAGTCATCTTCGACCACGACAGCGCCCACATCGCCGTCACCACTTCATCGATCTCAAAGAACCATCAAGGCACCGGACCGGCTGAACCTCTGACCGGCCCGCCGGATGCCAAGAGACATTTTTTTTGCTGCTCTGTAAATATTAAAATTTCTAATTGTATATAGTAATCCCCCCCCCCCCCCCCCCCCCCCCCCGCCGGACTCAATTTTCACAGGGGGTGAATGTGGTAAACCACTGTGTTCCTATATTAAGGGTTGTACGGTAGAACCTGCACTACAGGTTCACCTGGGCCCCTGCATGCTAGCTCCGCCCAGGAGGCGGGGTATAAATATAAAGCCTCAGTTTGGATTCAACTTCGTCTCCAGTCAAATTGATCGTGCCTCACTGGCTACGGGGTGAGCGCCCTGGGTTGGCAGTAACAGCAGGTCTTGCCCATGGGATAAAGGATGATGACAACCCGCTTCTGGGATGAGCTCTGGCCCTCTGCATTGCTCAGCAACCTCTGACTCCTGCCCATGGTAGCACTTTACTCGGTCCACCTGGGTGATCCCTGCATGCGAACTGACCATTCCATCACAAGGACCCGTCGAATCCCTGGGATGGCAGAGGTGGGAATGGTGGGGACGAGGTGGGAGGGTGGGGACCCCAGAACTGCAGTCCCTGGGCCAAGCCCACCCACAGCATCCACCCATTCCCCACCCTCCGCCTCCTGTGCCCCCTCTGCAGTCAGCCCAGACCAGCCCAGACCAGACCATCCCTCACAATCTGCTGACGGGCACCGAGGCAGCTTGTGACAGAGTAAAACATGTGTTTATTGTGAACATATATGCACAGGTTTGTGCTCTAGCTCCTATCGCTATCTTATGTGCTGCACCCTTACCATCCTAACTGGTGTCTACCTTTCTGGCCTTGCGCTCCCTAACGCTACATCCAGGTGGATCCCCAGGTGGTACATCAAGAGTGGAGGCAGCCTGCTGCGATTCGAGCCCTGTGACTTGGGTCTCCTTTGGCGGCCGTCTTCTTGGGTCAACGGGGTCCGGCTACTGGTCTGGTGTCTCAGATGGCGTTGGTGCCGCTCCATTCTGCCCACTGCCCATGTGATGCGGCAGGGACAGGAGGGAGGGAGTCCGAGGCGCTGGGTGTTCCAGCATCGGACACGGTAGCACAGTGGTAGCACAGTTGCTTCACAGCTCCAGGGTCCCAGGTTCGATTCCCGGCTTGGGTCACTGTCCGTGTGGAGTCTGCACGTTATCCCCGTGTCTGCGTGGGTTTCCTCCGGGTGCTCCGGTTTCCTCCCACAGTCCAAAGATGTGCAGGTTCGGAGGATTGGCCATGCTAAATTGCCCCTTAGTGTGCAAACAGGGTACGTGGGGTCACAGGGTTATGGGGATAGGGTGGAGGTGTGGGCTTAGGTAGGGTGCTCTTTCCAAGGCCCAGTGCAGACTCGATGGGCTGAATGGCCTCCTTCTGCACTGTAAATTCTATCCCCCCCCCCTGCGGGAGTCGTCAGCACAGGCCCCATCACCTCCTCCTCCCTCGGAGAGCCTGATGGCCCCCGATCTACTCCATGGGACAGGGGTGCGAGCGGAGCCATCCCCTGAAGTCCCCGCGCCACCTGGCACTGCCAGTCTTGGAGGCCCACTCTCATCTCGACCAGGGTCTGCATCCTCGCAGCCATGGAGCACAGGGAGTTGACCATCGCCATCTGTGACTGCGTCACATCACGCTGCGACGGTGCCACCACCTTCTGGGTCTGTGCTCCATCAGCCAGTGACTGCACCATCTCCTCTGGGACAGGGCCATCTCCCTCTGTGTCTGTGCCACGTCGGCCATTGTGACTGGGCCAAGCCCTGGAGCGCTGCTGCAATGACCAGGTGGCTCTGGTATCTGGTCGCCTGTGATAGGCCTGGCCTGGGCCTCGGCCACCGCCTGCACAGAGTGCCCCAGGCCTTGGGCATCTTGACCCATGGCTGAAACCTTTGTCCCAAAGGCCTCCACTACGGACGTCACCCATGCGGTGCAGGGCTGGGTGGCACACATGGTCGACACCACCTCCTGCTCCTGCACGGGTTTGGACTCCTCCAACTGCACCTGCAGGTGCTGGATGCTCGCCGACAACCCCTCATGTGGTCCCTGGCTCTGCAACTGCCTCTCCACAATCGATGGGAGTGGGTGGGGACTCGGTGCTAGGGGTGGGGTGGGGACTTGGTGCTAGGGGCACAGTGCTGCCTACTCACCCTCGCCGCCCTGAGAAGGTGATGCAGTTTTCGTGGTGTTGTCCACATCACTGACGACCTCTGCCACCTGTATCCAGACCCAGTGAACAACGACGGCTGGCAGCTTCCTTTCCACCCGGGGTACAAGGTGGCCCGCCTCTCCTCTACAGCATTTAGCAGGGTCTTCAGTTCAGCATTAGCGAAAGGTGGTGCCACTCGTCTTGCTGCCACCTTGTTGGCTGGAATGGTGTGTGTGGGGTTTGGAGTGCTTATGTACGGCTCCGGCTTGTCAGCCTCTCGAGTGTCAATCCCGAATCTGGCAAATCAGACACTGGGCTGGGTTCTCCGGTTCTGCGAATAGGTGCCGACGCCAACGGAGAATCCGTGGACTTGTACGACAGGAAAATCGGCAACGCACCTGCACCGATTCCGCTACTGCTGAGGGGCTAGCACCAGTGCCGCGTGGAACACCATCGATTCAAATGAAAAACGGTGCGGGATTCGTCAGGTCCGTGATTGACACTCGGGAGGCTGACAAGCTGCAGCCGCGCATAAACACACAGCCCACACACACACCCACACACACTCCCACACACACACCCACACACACTCCCACACACACTCCCACACACGCTCCCACACACACTCCCACACACACTCCCACACACACTCCCACACACACACACACACTCCCACACACACTCCCACACACACCCCACACACACTCCCACACACACTCCCACACACACTCCCACACACACCCCACCCACAAACACCACACACGCTCCCACACACGCTCCCACACACGCTCCCACACACGCTCCCATACACACTCCCATACACACTCCCACACACACTCCCACACGCACCCCACACACACTCCCACACACACTCCCACACACACTCCCATACACGCTCCCACACACACTCCCACACACACCCCACACACACTCCCACACACACTCCCACACACACCCCACACACACGCCCACACACACTCCCACACACACTCCTACACACACATCACACACACTCCCACCCCCCCCACACACACTCCCACACACACTCCCACACACACACCACACACACTCCCACACACACACCCACACACGCTCCCATACACACTCCCATACACACTCCCACACACACTCCCACACACACCCCACACACACTCCCACACACACTCCCACACACACTCCCATACACACTCCCACACACACTCCCACACACACCCCACACACACTCCCACACACACTCCCACACACACTCCCACACACACCCCACCCACAAACACCACACACGCTCCCACACACGCTCCCATACACACTCCCATACACACTCCCACACACACTCCCACACACACCCCACACACACTCCCACACACACACCCACACACACTCCCACACACACACCCACACACACTCCCACACACACTCCCACACACACTCCCACACACATTCCCACACACACTCCCACACACACCCCACACACACTCCCACACACACTCCCACACACACCCCACACACACTCCCACACACACTCCCACACACACACCCACACACACTCCCACACACACTCCCACACACACTCCCACACACACCCCACCCACAAACACCACACACGCTCCCACACACGCTCCCACACACGCTCCCATACACACTCCCATACACACTCCCACACACACTCCCACACACACCCCACACACACTCCCACACACACTCCCACACACACTCCCATACACGCCCCCACACACACTCCCACACACACCCCACACACACTCCCACACACACTCCCACACACACCCCACACACACGCCCACACACACTCCCACACACACTCCTACACACACATCACACACACTCCCACCCCCCCCACACACACTCCCACACACACTCCCACACACACACCACACACACTCCCACACACACTCCCACTCACACTCCCACACACACTCCCACACACACCCCACACACACTCCCACTCACACTCCCACACCCCCCCCACACACACTCCCACACACACTCCCACACACTCCCACACACTCCCACACACACCCCACAAACACCACACACACTCCCACACACGCTCCCACACACACTCCCACACACACTCCCACACACCCCCACACACCCCCCACACACACTCCCACACACACTCCCACATACACCCCACACACACTCCCACACACACTCCCACTCACACTCCCACACACACTCCCACACACACCACACACACTCCCACACACACTCCCACACACACCACACACACTCCCACACACACTCCCACACACACACACTCCGAAACACACTCCCACACACACCCCACACACACTACCACACACACCCCACACACACTCCCACACACTCTCCCACACACACTCCCACACACACCTCACACACACTCCCACACACACCCCACACACACTCCCACACACACCCCACACACACTCCCACTCACACTCCCACACACACCCCACAAACACTCCCACACACACTCCCAGACACACTCCCACACACCCCACACACACTCCCACACACACTCCCACACACACCCCACACACACTCCCACACACACTCCCACACACACACTCCCACACACACCCCACACACACCCCACACACACTCCCACACTCACCCCACACACTCCCACACACACTCCCACACACACTCCCACACACACCCCACACACACTCCCACACACACTCCCACTCACGCCCCACACACACTCACCACACACACTCCCACACACACTCCCACACACACCCCACACACACTCCCATACACGCTCCCACACACACTCCCACACACACTCCCACACACACCCCACACACACTCCCACACACACTCCCACACACATCCCACACACACGCCCAAACACACTCCCACACACACTCCTACACACACCTCACACACACTCCCACCCCCACCCCCACACACACTCCCACACACACTCCCACACACACACAACACACACTCCCACACACACTCACACTCCCACACACACTCCCACACACACCCCACACACACTCCCACACACACTCCCACTCACACTCCCACACCCCCCCCACACACACTCCCACACACACTCCCACACACTCCCACACACTCCCCACAAACACCACACACACTCCCACACACACTCCCACTCACACTCCCACACACACTCCCACACACACCACACACACTCCCACACACACTCCCACACACACCACACACACTCCCACACACACACACTCCCACACACACTCCCACACACACCCCACACACACTACCACACACACCCCACACACACTCCCACACACTCTCCCACACACACTCCCACACACACCTCACACACACCTCACACACACTCCCACACACACCCCACACACACTCCCACACACACCCCACACACACTCCCACACACACCCCACAAACACTCCCACACACACTCCCAGACACACTCCCACACACCCCACACACACCCACACACACTCCCACACACACCCCACACACACTCCCACACACACTCCCACACACACACTCCCACACACACTCCTACACACACACCCCACACACACCCCACACACACTCCCACACACACTCCCACACACTCCCCACACACCCTCCCACACACACCCCACACAAACTCCCACACACACCCCACACACACCCCACACACACTCCCACACACACCCCACACCCACTCCCACACACACTCCCACACACACTCCCACACACACCCCACACACACAGAATCGTGGGTGGGCCCACTAATGATATGCAACAGTGTTTAACATACGCATCGCGATTTGGATTCAAAAGCTATTCTCCGTCCGAACCCACGCCCCGAGTTCGGAGTAGGCTCACTGAGAATCCTGCCCACTATTTTTCATTGGAATCGGTCGTGTTCCACTCGATTCTGGTGCTCGCCCCCTAACGGTTGGTCCAGGCGCACTGCCAATTTTGCTGTCATATAGGTCCACCAATCTTGCCCTGGGGTCAACACTTAGAGCTGGATTCTCCGATTCTGCGGCTATGTCCGAAGGATCGGTCTGTCTTATGGCCTGAAAGTCAGCGACTCCCCCGCACCGATGCTCCACCACATAAAGTCCCCAGCTTTACTGCCGATACGGACGCAGAATGGCCGGGTCTGTGGCCGCGCATTCGCACAGCGGCGACCTGCGGCAGCCAGACCGTACAATATGGCGCAGGCCGGGCGCAGTCCCCAAAAAGTCAGAGGCTACACGCCCCACACCGTCGGGTCTCAGCCCATAGGGGGCGGAGAATCGGGGGAGGGCCTCAGGTGACATCCTGAGGCCGTCCTGACAGAGTGCGTCGTACTCGCCGTATTTGAGGGGGCGGAGCATCAGAAAAACAGCACCGCCCCCCTAGTCCGACGTAAAAATGGATTCCCCGGCCGATCTGCAAATGTGATTTTGGTGTCGTTGATTGGAGAATCCAGCCCTTAGTCTCAAAAATGGAGAATCCGGCCCCCTCTCTGATGGCCTCTAGTTCGGGGGCGGGTTTCTCTGTCGCACCAGATTTTTGGGGCGAGATTCTCCGACCCCCCGCCGGGTTGGAGAATCGCCGGGGGCTGGCGTGAATCCCGCCCCCACCGGTTGCCGAACTCTCCACCACCGGAGATTCGGCGGGGGCGGGAATCGCGCCGCGCCGGTTGGCGGGCCCCTCCCCTCCGCGATTCTCCGGCCTGGATGGGCCGAAGTCCCGCCGCTAAAATGCCTGTCCCGCCGGCGTAGATTAAACCACCTACCGTACCGGCGGGACAAGGCGGCGCGGGCGGGCTCCGGGGTCCTGGGGGGGGGCGCGGGGCGATCTGGCCCCGCTGGGTGCCCCCACGGTGGCCTGGCCCGCGATCAGGACCCACCGATCCGCGGGCGGGCCTGTGCCGTGGGGGCACTCTTTCACTTCCGCCTTCGCCACCGTCTCCACCATGGCAGAGGCGGAAGAGACTCCCTCCACTGCGCATGCGCGGGAATGCCGTCAGCGGCCGCTAACGCTCCCGCGCATGCGCCGCCCGGAGATGTAATTTCCGCGCCAGCTGGCGGGGCACCAAAGGCCTTTTCCGCCAGCTGGCGGGGCGGAAATTCGTCCGGCGCGGGCCTAGCCCCTTAAGGTTGGGGCTCGGCCCCCAAAGATCGGAGCATTCCGCACCTTTGGGGCGGCGCGATGCCCGACTGATTTGCGCCGTTTTGGGCGCCAGTCGGCGGACATCACGCCGTTTCCAGAGAATTTCGCCCCTGGTGTAGCACGCCGTCGGGATTCGCCGACTGGTCAATGGGCTTTCCCATTGTGGGGCAGCCCCACGCCGTCGGGAAACCCCCGGGCGCTGGCAAAATTGAGCATCCCGATGGCGGAGAATTCAGCCCGTGCTCTTCCTTAAACATTCACTTTGTATCCACAGTATCAGAACAGTCTTCATTTGAAAGACATGGGCGGGATTCTCCATTCGTAGAAGACGGAATCGGAACAAATGATTGGGTGCAGAATCGCGTGTGAGGCGGAAATGATGGCTGGCGCCGAGCGCCTGACGGAATGCCATGCTCCAGCGCCTCGACAGCGGCGTCAATGCATTCTACTCCCCACGTAAAGTAAACGCCGTTCGCATATCATTAACGGGCCTGACCCGGTATTCTCCGGGGCCTCTGTGATTCTCCGCCTCCACCTCCGTCTCCGGCATGTAAAATTACCAATGGCAAATTTCACTTGTGGTTTTAAAAATCGGGAAACAGGCACCGTGCCTGATGAGGGAGAGAGAGGAGATAAGTGATGCAGAGGCAAGACTGCGGACTGCCGGGCCTGCCACTAGCAGGGCTCGCTGAACGGGCAGGGGTGGGGTGTGATGGGGGTGACCAGGGGATGGGATGGGGGTGGTCACCCATGGGACCAAGGCGTCAGGCACAGACTGCCATTGCCACAGCTTGCAAGGCAGCCATCTTGCTGCACACCCCATTGACTGCCCTACGTGGCATGTGGTTGCGAAGTGTGACACCATCTGTATGGGTACCCCCACCCCACCACCCCTGGCTCAGGAGCCAGGCTCAATAGATAGAGCGATACAATTCTGGTAAGGGCAGAACACACAGGTGCCACAGCTTCCATGGCCTTTTACCAAGGTGCTTTGATTTACACCCCATTTATATGTGATTCTTGTCACGCATAAAACAGAACGGTCAACTCAACCTAATAAATGTACACAAAGGCAATACAGAGGGTTCTGGCAAATGTGCCCAGATTTCTAGATGAACACAGCCGATTTCTGCCGTCAGCTACATTTGTGTTAGAGGTAACTTGGCTGAGTGATAGTTTTCTTCCCAATGACACCAAAGGCCATAAACTCAAACCCCATACGGAAACCTAAGCTCGTAATCTTGATTTACATTTCACTGTAATACTGAGGGAGCACTGCACTGTTAGAGGTGTTGTGATGTTTAACTGCCTTCTCTAGTGAACATAAAATATTTCATGGAAATCCTTTAAAGACCGACAGTATGTCCTGTATGATATTTATCAATCAAACCAACATCTGGTCACTTTGCTGTATTTTGAGAGAATGCTCTGTGCAAATTGACTCTCATGTTTCCATCATTACAATATTAACGATGCCTCCAAAGTACTCTGATGGCAGTGAGGGGGTTTAGTTCGAGTGCCCTGAGGTCAGGAAAGGTGTTGTGCTCTTACTTTCTCTTTTTCCTCTCTTTCTCTCTCCTTAAGATATATTTATTTGATTTAATCTGCAACAATCCACTGGACCAATGAACTGACTTATTTTTCTCCCCACAGCTGCAGCTGCAGACATGACTGAAAATTCTGTCCAGGTAAATTAAAAACATTTCCACTTACGATTTCAGCAATGCTTTTGTATGTATCATTCTAGAGTTACGAACCTGTGCAAGTCATTCTCTTCTTTGTTCTAGCCACTCTGCGGGAGGACGCAGACAAATCTGAAATGTCCCAGCAAATATGAACCAGTATGTGGAACTGATGGGGTGACATATCACAATGAATGCTCCCGCTGCCTCAAAATCAGGTACAAATGGGCCTGGATTTGTCAGTGTAATCTGGCTGGACGAAGTATAAATTGGGGCAGGAATGCGTCACGCGATATGAATCCTGGCACCTCACTGAACCCATCAAAAATTTAGCCAGGGTCTTGGAGACTGCATTATGGTGGCAGACTATTTTACTAAACAAACATCTAAAACAGATGATTTGACCCTTTATTTCATTCCTGTTTGCGAGACATTGCTGTGCAAAAATTAGCTGCCACTGTTCCCTACGTTATAATAGTGGCTACATTTTAGAAGTTCCCCATTAGCTGCAAAGTACTAGCCCAAAGGGTCTGAGCAGAAGTGGTGATGAGGGGAATTTCAGAGTAACTTCATTGCAGTACATTGTGCATCCTTTACACAATATTATAACACAAATAACAATGACCTATTTTATAAACAGAAAATGAATAAATAATAAATAACAAAAATGAAAACTAACCCTAATTGGCAACTGCCTTATCACAAGTAACACTCTCCAAAAATATAATTTAACAGTCCAATATATAATTATCTGTACGAAGTCTTACAACACCAGGTTAAAGTCCAACAGGTTTGTTTCGATGCCACTAGCTTTCGGAGCGCTGCTCCTTCCTCAGGTGAATGAAGAGGTCTGATCCAGAAACACATATATAGACAAATATATGCCAACTGTCCTGGCTTGATACAATTCACACCTCTTTAACCTGGGGTTACCCCATCTCTGGATCTGTAAAGATTTAATCACCTGCTAATGCTCGCATTCCAAGCATTGTTTGGCATCTTTGAATTTGTCTATATATGTGTTTCTGGAACAGACCTCTTCATTCACCTGGGGAAGGAGCAGCGCTCCGAAAGCTAGTGACATCGAAACAAACCTGTTGGACTTTAACCTGGTGTTGTAAGACTTCGTACTGTGCTCACCCCAGTCCAACGCCGGCATCTCTACATCAGGACTAACTGGAGACAGAGGGAAGTACCAGCTGAGGCTCCCCCAACAGACACAGACCGTTTTTGGCACCAGACAGAGTGGGGTAACAGCGACAGAAACCCTAGAAGGAGGTGGCAAAAGAGGAATAGTAGGTGGGGATGCAGGGAAGTATACAACCTAGACGCCCCATCCTCCTCCGAAGGGGAACAATTATATAATATTGCGACGAAGAAAGCAGAACCTATTAAGATTACCCCACGGGTGAACGGTCGGCCGACAATCATGGAAATAGAGACGGGTGCGGCCGTATCAGTAATGGGAGTGACAGCATTTTTAAAAAATCAAAGATGGACTCCAGCCACTAACCCTAACAAAAACATCGACGAAACTTAAAGCCTACACGGGGGAACCCCTGGAAGTTCTAGGCACGACTCATGTACCCGTGGAATATGAGAAACAATTGTTCAGATTACTGTTGACGATAGTAGAGGGCTCCGGACCGAGCTTAAGAGGACGGAACTGGCTGAAAGACCTAAAGTTAGATGCCGGGCACCTATAAGGTACACCCCACCCACGTCGGAGAACGACCCGGCGGACGACAGAGGTGACAGACCCGGACATGAAGAGCAGGAAGAAGCTCTGAGGAATGCCAGCTGGCAGGAATTCCTCAGACCTTGAGAGGGGTGGGGGGGGGGGGTTTAATGACCTCCAATTAGCATTATTAGTTGGCTAATTGGAGTATGAGCTCCCTCAATGGTAGCTCATTGAGGGGGTCCATATAAGCACCTGTGTAAGCTTTGTGAGGCAGTCTTAAGTTGACTGGAATGCTAGCAGCACTTGTAAATAGTTATTGCAAATAAATATTAGTGTGGTGACGGGACTCCTGCCTCTTGTGGATTATTACAACCAGTTAACCTGTGTTATGGGCGAGGCATTTTCCGAACCCCAAAATGTATCATGGAGTTCAGCCAACATCACCCTTTAATGTATTTGTTGCTTTTCCTAGCACACGGCTTTTTCCCGAGGTGTGGGATTATAATTATGGACACGTGGGTTTTTAAACACAAAACACTGTTTATTCCATGAACTCAACTTAACATCTGAAATAAACATTGGATCTCTTAACACCCCTTACTTCAAAGATAACTCAGAAAATATTGCAACAGTAAATAATTCCTTAAAATGTTCCTTCAAACTTCCAAGAGGCTTAACACCTTTAAACAGTATCACATCAGGTTAGAGGCTTCACTATTATAAGTTTAAATCACCCAAATGACCCAAAGATAGTCTTTCACGGCAGAGATCCAACTCACTGCACACAGATACACACCAGCTCTTTTCAAAACTGAAACTAAACTTAAAACTGCAAAATGGCTGACTGAGCTCAGCCCCACCCACTCTCTGACGTCATTGTTTTCTTAAAGGTACATTGCTTAAACATCCATGCCTTAAAGGTACTCTCACATGACACCTGGCACACACGCAGCACCCAGCAGTGTGAACAGCCAGGAGCCTGTTAGTAGCACCAAAGACAGACTAAAGCAATGGGGGTCTGAGGCAGGCCACCGCTATTCCGAGGGTAACACCCCAAGTCCACGGACCTGGCACCAAGTCACTATCCACTACTTCCCTCGGCCCAGGCAGCCATCTCCCAGCAAGCCCGACTGTTACAACGGGGTTTCAGTGATTTTTTTTTAGCCTCCTTCTAATCCCCCTCCGCAACCATGGTGCCCACCTCGTTTGTGAATACTTGCGAATTCACACCTGCAAGACTTCATCTGAGAGGAGCGGAGCATCGCGGAAGGGTGGAGCATACTGTGTCCAACCCACTAATCACATGTATGTAAATGTCGGTTTTGCATGCTCTTGGTGGCATGGGGCATCAATCTCGCTTTCGCCGCAAGGGAGGGACTGGAGCATGGCGCCGAAATCAGCACCCAGCCACAGACCTCAATTTTGGCTGGATGCCAGATTCTCCACCCGATCACAGTTCATGTTTGTGGCGTCGCAAGGTGGAGAATTCAGCCCCTTCCCAGCGTAGACTAGAACAAATTCTGCAAATCCTTTGCCTTCTATTTTATACTGGGCCGGACTTTAAATCGCATATCCTAACGATTAGCGTGTTCCACCCCTGCAAAATTGCCACTCATTTGCCACTGAGACCCTTATCCAATATTTGACACCTTCAGACAATTATAAGACCATAAGACGTAGGAGCAAAAGTAGGCCATTTCATAGAATTTACAGTGCAGAAGGAGGCCATTCGGCCCATCGAGTCTGCACCAGCTCTTGGAAAGAGCACCCTACCCAGGGTCAACACCTCCACCCTATCCCCATAACCCAGTAACCCCACCCAACACTAAGGGCAATTTTGGACACTAAGGGCAATTTATCATTGTCAATCCACCTAACCTGCACATCTTTGGACTGTGGGAAGAAACCGGAGCACCCGGAGGAAACCCACGCACACACGGGGAGGATGTGCAGACTCCGCACAGACAGTGACCCAGGCCGGAATCGAACCTGGGACCCTGGAGCTGTGAAGCAATTGTGCTATCCACAATCCTATCGTGCTGCCCATCGAGTCTGCTCTGCCATCCTTTGAGATCATGGCTGATCTGATATAATCTGCCTTGTCCCCGTAACCCTTGATTCTCTCACTGATTAAGAGTCTGTCTATCTCAGCCTTGAACATACTTATGACCCAGCCTCTTCGGTAAGGAATTCCACTGATTCATTATCCTCCAAGAGAAGAAATTCCTCCTCAATTATTCCAATGGCCACCCATCCCCCACAAAATTCCATGTTCAAAACACAGCAATACATATTCTGTTCTGCACTAAGATCTATTTCCATATCGCTGACCCACTTTGCATGTGCTACATAGCATTTTGAAGTTCAACTACTCATTTCATTAAATTTCAGGCTGCAGCCTATGCCTACAAAGTCTAACATTACAATCCAGGACATCCTTCAGTCCTCTAGTTCTGATTTATTTTTTTAAATTAAATATTTCAGGTTTCCCAATCCCATTCCCTCCTCCATTTGGAGACAGAAAGGACCATTGTGAATAAAACAGAGTTACGCTAAACTTTTATAAATCACTGATTAGGTCCCAGTTGAAGTATTGTGTCCAATTCTGGGCACCACTATTTAGAAAGAATGTTACGGTGAAGCAGAAGAGATTTACTAGAATAATACCAGTTGTGAGGAACTTCAGTTACATGGAAGGATTAGGAAAACTGAGGCTGTTCTTCTGAGAGCAGAGGAAACTAAGGGGAGATTTAATAGTGGGGTGGGGGGGGCTGGCCCGCGGTGGCCTGGCCCGCGATCGGGGCCCACCGATCCACGGGCGGGCCTGTGCCATGGGAGCACTCTTTCCCTCCGCGCCGGCCGGTGTAACAGTCCGCCATGGCCGGCGCAGAGAAGAACCTCCCTGCGTATGCACTGGGATAACGCCAGCACACGCTGGCGCTCCCGCGCATGCGCCAACTCGCGTCGGCTGGTGGAGGCCCTTTGACGCCGGCTGGCGTGGCACCAACCGCGCCGGCCTAGCCCCTGAAGGTGGGGAGGATTCCGCACCTTCCAGGCGGCCCGACGCCGGAGTGGTTCACGCTACTCCTTGGCGCCGGTACAGCCCGCCCTGCCAGGTAGGGAAGAATCCCGCTCAAGGTGTTTGGCAATGGAGACTGAAACAAGATGAGAAGATATTTTATACACGGTGAATTAATATGATCTGGAACACACTGCTTGAAAGGAAGCAGACTCAATAATCTCTTTCAAAGAGAAATTGGATTGATCCCAAATAGCGTACTTCCTGTGGCTGAAGAAATCCTCGCAGAGACACAGTGTGGCTTTAGACCTTCCAGAGGAACCTCTGGCATGGTCTTGGTTACCAGACAAATCCAAGAAAAATGTCAAGAGCAACACCAGGAACTCTTCGTCACATTCATCAACCTGACCAAAACATTTGACTTAATAAATTGCAAGGCTCTGTCGATTGTGCTCCAGGGATTTGGATGTCCAAGAAGCTTCATCACAATCCTAAAACAGCTTCATGATGATATGACTGTAACTATAGTGGGAGATCTACAATCTATTATCCCTTCAAAGTCCGGACCAGTGTCAGGCAAGGTTGTGTGATAGCCCCCATGCCATTCACAAGCTACTTGACAATGACTATTCACATCATTAAAGATCAACTGCCCTTTGGTGTGAGTATTAAATACCGTCGAGAGGTTCTTTAACCTCAGTCGCCTCCATGCCAATCTGACCACCATATACATTCATGATCAACAATTTGCAGATGACTGAAGTGCCATTGCCCACTCTGCACCATATTTGTAAGCTATTTCCGATTTCTTCATGTAAGAGATTTGGCCTGTCCCTAAATGTTGACAAAACAAAACTCATATATTAACCCACATCTGATCAGCCAAATATTCTTTGTCCCATATATGTTGAAAGAGAGACTCTGGAGCATGTTGGGCATTCCCATACTTTGGTAGTCACCTCTCTCAAAAGGCCACCATTGGTGTGTAGATCCAACACCGGATCAGCTGTGCCAGTTCAGCCTTCTACAATATGGCAGCGGGTGTTTGACAACCAGGTGCTTTGCAAAGTCCTGGTGTACAGAGCAGTTGTCACTGTATTCCTGTACTACAGTGAGACCTAGACTATGTATCTGGGATACACCAGCAAGACCTCAGCCACATTCTCCAGATTAAATAGAAGGATCATTGAACAAACACTAGTCCATCCGTCCCCCGTCCCCCCGTTCCCCCCCACTTTGAAGCCAGGCCCACAAGCATTGAGGCAAATTTCCTGCAAAATCAGTTTTGATGGACTGGATGATGTCCCGATGGTCAAAAAGCACCTTCCCCACCAAGTCCTGTATTCTCGACATTCAAATGACCAACGTCTCAGGGGAGGACAAAGGAAATGCTACAATGACACTCTGAAGCTCTCCTTGATAACGGCAGCATTGACATTAATGACTGAGAGGAGTTTGTTCACAATCGTTCAAAATGACACAACTTGCCCACCAAGCTGCTTCGTGCTTTGAGTCCAAATGCCTTTGTGATGAGGCAGAGCGGTGGCAGAGAAGGAAGGAAACTCTGAACTCCGAATCCCACAGCCTCATTGGATGTTCTGCCCCCTGTGCCCAAAGATTTGTGGGTGAAGAATCCGTCTGTTCAGCCTCGGGAATATTCATGGCAGAAACAAAGCCCTGAGTACACGTCATCCCCGAATCGAGGGACAAGTTGATCAATTGATAGGCATTTTTTAGGGAGAAACTTTGCAGGCTATGGGGGTGAGGGAGTGGAACCAATTGGTAGTTTTTCAAAGGGCTGACACAGGCACAGTGGGCTAAACAGCATACTTCCATCTTCTTTAATTTTATATTTCTATGATACTACTGAATAATCCAAACTGCAATTAGTCACATCTGGATTCCCAATTAGCCTTGTGTGGCTTGTGGATAACATACTGGCAACCCTGGTTTATACACAAGGACACAGCTAGTTGTCATTATTTGCTACATTCAGCGTTGGGGCATAACAAAGAGTTCACTGTACTCTAGCGAAGCGATGGTATCCGTGGGTGACCATCAGTCGACCGCGTCCTTGCAGGTTCATCTTGTGTTGTTCAACACTGTACCACTTGTTCCAGCATATTACTGTTATCTGTTGCCTCACACACAACACTCCGCCATCCTCACTCTATATTTGCCTCCTGCACGATTCGCATTGCCCAATGAGTCACTGAGCAGGCTTCCCTTTATATAGACCAGCTCTGTGTTGTACGGTGTAATATTGAGAGACAAGTGTCAGTACGAGACGAAAGTTGCAAGCTACTGACTCAGGGCTTGTGCTGCTGAAGAATGAAACCATGCTCGGCTTTTGCTCTTCTTTTCGTATATTTTCTCTGCACTGATGGTAAGTTCTTCTTCATTTTTAAAATTTGTTCATGGGATGTGGGCGTCGCTGGGCCAGCACTTATTGCCCATCCCTGAGGGTATTTAAGAGTCAACCACATTGCTGTGGGTCTGGAGTCACATGTAGGCCAGACCAGGTATGGATGACAGATTTCCTTCCCTAAAGCACATTAGTGAACCAGATGGGTTTTTATGACAATCGACAATGGTTTCATGGTCCCCTTTTACACTTTTAATCCCAGATTTGTTTTTATTGAATTCAAATTTCACCATTTGCCATGGGTGTGGGATTCGAACCCCGGAGCCCAGAGAATGACTCTGGGTCTCTGGATTACTAATCCAGCGACAATTCCACTACGCCACTGCCTCTCTCTTGATCCATGATGTCGCTGTCTATAGTCATGGACTTTCATACCTCCCATCACCTGATTTTATTTATTATCATTTTAAGTTAAATAATCTCGAAGCAACCAATGAATTGGACTCCGATCATTCCGCTGGGCCTCCCACTTTCGGATTTAGATTCTGACTGGAATGGAGACTGATGTTTGAAGCTTTGAAAATGGAGCCCGTGAATACCTTGGATGGAACACACACAAGCCAACAAGACAGTTATTAACTATGTTCCGGAACGTGAGAAATCAATTTCGGGCATTAGGGGAGTTAAGGGAAATGGTGAAAAAGTGGGAAGGTGGTTCAGCCATGATGATATCATTGAATGGCAGCTGAATCCTGAAAGTTATAAGGCCCTCCTGTTCCTACTTCTTAATCTACTTCAGTTCATATTTCTACTACCCATTGGGTCAAAAGATGTCCCCTGAACAACGTGGATAAGTAAGTGCAATATTGCATTTTGGTACGAAAAATGAGATCCCCACTTTACTTGGAAAATATGGGGGTAGATAGAGAGGCAGAGGGACCTGTGAATGTAAATACACAGATCACTTGAAGTCACGATACAAGTTAATAGAGTTACAGCAAAACCAAATGAAACATGAGTTTATTTCCAGATGGTTATAACTAAAAAGTAGGGAATTTATGCTAGATTTGTAATAAAACTTGGTTAGACTACACAGTTCTGGTCACCATATTCTAAAAAGGGTATAGAGGCACTGGAGAGGGTGCAAAGGCGATTCATGAGAGGATGATATCGGAATTCATGGGTGTACAAATCAGGAAAGACTTGCCAGGCTGGATCACTCTGCCATTGAACAAAGAAGGCTGAGGGGTGACCTAAGTAAGGCATTTAAAATTCTAAAAGGTTTTGAGAGAGTGGATACAGAGAATGTTTCCTCCTGTGGGGAAGATCCATCAACGAAGGCCATCAATATAAGATAGTCACTAAGAAACCCAATAGGAAATTAAGAAGAGACCTCTTCACCCAAAGAGTAGTGAGAATGTGGAACTTGCTGCTCCCGGGATATTTGCAGGAATAGTATAGATGCATTTAAGCTAACACTACATAGGTATATGAGGGAGAGAAGGGACACCGGGTTATAGATGAGGAACGATGGGAGGAGGGTCGAGTTGCGCATTAATGTCAGCATTGACTGGTTGGGCCGAACAATGTGTTTCTGTGCTGTATAACCTAGCTCATTCTGAATAGCCCAGCTCGAATATTAAGATTATGCCTCCTTATTCTTGATGCCCCAACAGAGGAAATAATTTCTCTGCATTTACCCAAACAAATCATTTAATATTTTAAGCACTTTAATCATATCACCCCTCAACTTTCGATTCTCAAAGGAATACCAGTAAACATTGTGCGCCCTGTTCTCATGACTTTAATACTCTAAGCCCCAGTATTGTTCAAGTGAATCTGTGATACACTTCCTCCAAGGCCAATTTATCCTTCTTGAGGTATATGCCCAGAACTGGATGCAGCACTCCAGGTGAGGTCTGACCGGTGCTCTGTACAGAACAAAGAACAAAGAAAAATTACAGCACAGGAACAGGCTCTTCGGCCCTCCAAGCCCGCGCCGATCCAGATCCTCTATCTAAAACTGTCGCCTATTTTCTAAGGATCTGTATCCCTCTGCTCCCTGCCCATTCATGTATCTGCCTAGATACATCTTAAATGACGCTATCATGCCCGCCTTTACCACCTTCGCCGGCAATGTGTTCCAGGCACCCTCTTTGTAAATAACTTTCCACATATATCGCCCTGAAACTTTTCCCCTCTTACCTTGAACTTGTGACCCCTAGTAATTGAGTCCCCCACTCTGGGGGAAAAAGCTTCTTGCTATCCACCCTGTCTATACCTCATGATTTTGTAGACCTCAATGAGGTCCCCCCTCAACTTCCGTCTTTCTATGTTTCAATGTTAGTTTACTTTAGCTTTTTAGAAAGAAAACAAAACCAAGGAACCAAAGGAATTTGCAGCAGACCAGATGGAGTATCACTGCCCCAAAAGTTACCTCAAAGGGCTGGCTCCAGGGTAAAGTGTCACTGTGAACTGGGGTAGAGTTGGTGACGTGGATAGTTAGTGGGGTAGCAACGCTGTTAAGCTTGTTCTTGCAAGATGGTGACATGGACAGGGGTGTATTTATCATCCATAAAGAGTCAGCCATGTAGTGTGATACAGGAGTTGCATTTGGGTCAGACAGAGAATGGATGGCAAGTTCCCTTTTGCTGAAAGACATTACTGAAGGAAATCCTCCAGTAACATTTCCACCTCCAACAGCTAAACTGACATCGCAACCAGGGAAGGAGCCGATTTTTGAGCAACTGGCAAATGTTTCTAGTTAATAGTTTGAAAGTAGATGTTTGGCAGGGAACCTCAGTCCCATGGGGTGCATGTCCTGTGTCATGTGAGAAACCCAAAATGTTTGTCATGGCCTGAACGTCTACACGCGCAGGAAACCTCACCTAGAGTAGCTCGAACTCTGGGTGTCAGAGTTTGAGTGGTGGCAGGAGTCACTACGGTGCATGGACTGCAGCACCACCATCCCAAGTGCAATTCGGAATGGGCAATAATTTCTGGCCTTGCCAGTGATGCCCACATCCCATGATAGAATAAGTGCCAGAGGCACCTTGGAACCTGGGAGTCCAACTCCACAGATCCCTGAAGGTGGCCTCACAGGTAAATAAGATGGTCAAGAAGGCATACAGGACACTTTTTATTTTTATTCTTTCATGGGATATCAGTGGCAAGGCCAACATTTCTTCCCCATCCCTAATTACCTTTGAGGAGATGGTGCTAAGCAGTTTTCCTGAACTGCTGCAGTCCATCTGCTGCAGGTACACTCACAGAGCTGTTAGAGATGGCTTTCCAGGATTTGCAGCCTGCAACAGTGAAGGATGGTGATATAATTCCAGCTCAGGATGGTGTGTTTTGGAGGGGTACTTGCAGCTGGCATCTTCGGCATTGTCCTTCTAGGTGGGAGAGGTAAATTTGGAAGGTGCTGCCGAAGGAGCCTTGGCGAGTCGCTGCAGTGCATCTTGCATATGGTACACACTGTTGCTACTGTTCCGCGGTGGAGGGAGTGAATGTTTAAGTTGGTGGATGGGGTGCCAATCAAGCGGGCTACTTTGGCCTGGATGGTGCTGAGTTTTTTGAGTGTTGTTGGAGCTGAACTCATCCAGGCAAGTATTCTAACACACTCCTACCTTGTGTCTCATGGATGGTGGACAAACTTTGGGGAGTCAGGAGGTGAGTTACACATTGCAGAATTCCCAGTCTCTGACCTGCTCTTGTAGCCATAATATTTATATGGCAGGTTTAGTTCAGGTTCTGGTCACTGGTAACACATAAGACGTTGATAGTGGGGAATTCAACAATGGCAATGCCAATGGATCTCAAGGGGAGGTGGCTAGATTCTCTCCTGTTGGGAGCGGTCACTGCCTGGCACTTGTATGGCCTGAATATCACTTGCCACTTCTCACCCAAACCTGAATGCTGTCCAGGTATTGCTGGATATGGACTACTTCAGTATCTGGGGAGTTAGTAAAACATTGTGCAATGGCACTGAACATTGTGCAATCATCAGCAAACATCCCCATTTCTGACCTCGTGAAGGTCATTGATGATGGATGGGGCCAGAACACTGCCCTAAGGAATTCCTGCAACAGTGTCCTGCGGCTGAGATGATTGGCCTCCAACCACCATAACCACCGTCCTTTGTGTTAGGTGTGACTCCAACCAGTGGAGAGATTTCCCTCTGATTGCATTGACTTCAGTTTTGCAAGGGCTCCTTGAAGCCACACTCTGTGAACTGCTGCCCTGACGTCACTCTCACTTCTCCTTTTGAGTTCAGCGCTTTTGTCCATGTGTGGGCCAAGGTAATAATGAAGCCAAGAGCTGAGTGGACCTGGCGGAATCCAGACTGAACATCAGAGAGCAGGCTATTGCTGTGTAAGTGCTGCTTGAATCTTCTGTCACTTTGATGATCAAGAGTAGATTGATGGGGTGGTAATTGGCCGGATTGAATCTGTTCTGCTTTTTGTGGTGAGGACATACCTGGGCAATTATTCACATGGTTGGGTAGATGCCAGTGTTGTAGCTATATTGAAACAGCTGTGGTTGAATACAATTCTGCTGCAGATGGTCCATAGGGCCTCATGGATGCACAGTTTTGAGTGGCTAGATCTGTTTTGAATCCATGCTGTTTAACACAGTGGCAGTGCCATACAGCATTCAGTCCTCATTATAAAGATGGGGCTTTGATTTCATTCTCATTATGTGGTGGCCATTCCAATCAATACTGTCATGGATGGATGCATTTGTGATAGATTGATTGGTGATGTCTAACTTCATTGCAGTGTTGATGTAAGCCTATTTGTGACAATAAAGATGATTATTATTTTAGGTTTGTCCCTTTCTTGTTCCCTCTTTACTGCTGCAGATCTAGTCTGGCAAATGTGCCCTTCAGGACTCAGCCAGCTGGGTCAGTTGTGGTACCACTGAGCCACTCTTGATGATGATCATTGAAGTCCAGAGTATATACTATAGCCTTTATAAAAGCAAATTACTGCGGATGTTGGAATCTGAAACCAAAGAGAAGATGCTGGAAAATCTCAGCAGGTCTGGCAGCATCTGTAAGGAGAGAAAAGAGCTAATCTTTCAAGTCCAGATGACCCTTTGTCAAAGCTTTGATAAAGGGTCATATATACTATACCCTTGCTGCCTTTGTCTTTATTAGCTGAGTTAGGATAGAGGAGTAAGGAAATTATGTATAAAAGTAGTTAGGCCACAGCTGGTGCAGTCCTGGCCACCACACTGTAAGAAAGATGCAAGTGAACAAGAAAGGGAAAAGGTCTAGTTGGAGTCGATAGTAAAGGCTCTATTCCCTTTGCTTGAGGGGTCCATGTGGTAGTCACCACTGATGTATATATTAGGTGATGTGTGGTAAGGCCCTGTACTACAGGTACGGGGGTAGTCTCTGCCTGCTGGCTCCGCCCAGTAGGCGGAGTATAAATATGTGTGCTCCCCGTACAGCAGCCATTTCGCCAGCTGCTGCAGGAGGCCACACATCTTAGTGTAATAAAGCCTCAGTTGTATTCAACTCTTGTCTTTGTGCAATTGATTATGCATCAGTCCATAACCAGGGGGCATAGATTTAGTGTAAGAGATAGAAGGTTTTGAGGGGTCTCCTAAGGAAATCTTTTCACCCACAGGGTGAATGGGGATCTGCAATGCACTGCCTGAAAGGGTGGTAAAATTAGAAACCCCATAGCATTCAAAAAGTGCTTGGACTTGCATTTGAAGTGCCATAAATTGCAAGGCTATGCACCAGGAACTGGAATGTGGGATTAGGCTGGATGGCACCTAGTCAGCCACCATGGACAAATTGTCCATTCACATAACAAACGTATATTATAATATATTGAATAGACAGTAGCTCTCATAAACTGAACGGATGTAGATCTCAGGCTTCCATAAGACCAGAAGACATGGGAGCAGAATTAGGCCACTCGGCCCATCGAGTCTGCTCTGCTATTCAATCATGGCTGGCCAAGCTACTGTGGGGTCTTCAATTTCCTATCTCTGTTTTAAAAACTGCTTTGTGAAATGTACTGGACTTTGGAGTACACCCATCGCTAGACAGAAGGAGTTCTGCTCAGCCACATAGTGGGTGCGAGTATTTCCTGCTCACTAAAAAAACATGAAAATCCTGCAGATGCAATAAATCTGAAATAAAAACAGGGAACGTTGGAAAAGCTCAACAGGCCTAGCAGCACCTGTGGAGAGAGAAACTGAGTTCATGTTGAATGCGTGTCTTCTTCGGAACTCAGTTCTGAGATTCGACTTGAAACGTGCTCCTCCCTCCGCAGGTGCCTCCAGACCTGCTGAGTTTTTCCAGCAATGTCTTTTTATTAATGTTGTGGTTACGAGTTTGGGTTCACAGGTTTTGACACTGCCTGCTGCTATTGTGAAATTGTGGCTAGTGCCCAGTAGCTATCCTCTCAGGCAGAGGCACACGGCCCAGTTGATTGTCCTCTGTGACCGTAACGTAAATTAATGAATGGAATGGAGAGGGGTTGACATGAAAGGCGATGATGGTCTCCATCCCTTGTCCTCTTTGAGGTGGTGCTGTCTGATGCAGTGCATTCACCAGCAGTCACAAGGAATATTTGGGAATCCCTTGTGTCCAGTGTTTCCAGCGAGCTTTTTGAGAGGATACAGGGGGGAGGAGCTGAGGGGGAAGCTGGACAGGTTCAGATTTAATCAATCAATCCATTGCAGAACACTTAATGTGTCGTAGGGAAACTGCTGAATAATTGAAACTTGGTAGCATTTCCATTTTAATTGCATGTATCCAGGTTTTCCCCATATCCCTCGCCTAATAAAAGTAAGGGTGGGATTCTCCGATCCTGGGGCTAAGTGTTGATGCCGTCGTAAACGCCGGAGCGTTTTACAACAGCGTCATCTGGCCCCTAAGATCAGCGATCCTGCGCCGCACAGGGGGCTGGCACGGCACTGGAACGCTTCACACCGCTCCAGCTGCCAAAACGGGCGCCGCACAGGGGGCTGGCACGGCACTGGAACGCTTCACACCGCTCCAGCTGCCAATACGGGCGCCGCACAGGGGGCTGGCACGGCACTGGAACGCTTCACACCGCTCCAGCTGCCAATACGGGCGCCGCACAGGGGGCTGGCACGGCACTGGAACACTTCACACCGCTCCAGCTGCCAATACGGGCGCCGCACAGGGGGCTGGCACGGCACTGGAACGCTTCACACCGCTCCAGCTGCCAATACGGGTGCCGCACAGGGGGCTGGCACGGCACTGGAACGCTTCACACCGCTCCAGCTGCCAATACGGGCACCGCACAGGGGGCTGGCACGGCACTGGAACGCTTCACACCGCTCCAGCTGCCAATACGGGTACCGCACAGGGGGCTGGCACGGCACTGGAACGCTTCACACCGCTCCAGCTGCCAATACGGGCACCGCACAGGGGGCTGGCACGGCACTAGAACGCTTCACACAGCTCCAGCTGCCAATACGGGCACCGCACAGGGGGCTGGCATGGCACTGGAACGCTTCACACCGCTCCAGCTGCCAATACGGGCGCCGCACAGGGGGCACGGCACTGGAACGCTTCACACCGCTCCAGCTGCCAATACGGGCACCGCACAGGGGGCACGGCACTGGAACGCTTCACACGGCTCCAGCTGCCAATACGGGCACCGCACAGGGGGCTGGCACAGCACTGGAACATTTCACACCGCTCCAGCTGCCAATACGGGCGCCGCACAGGGGGCTGGCACGGCACTGGAACGCTTCACACCGCTCCAGCTGCCAATACGGGCACCACACAGGGGGCTGGCACGGCACTGGAACGCTTCACACCGCTCCAGCTGCCAATACGGGCACCGCACAGGGGGCTGGCACGGCACTGGAACGCTTCACACCGCTCCAGCTGCCAATACGGGCACCGCACAGGGGGCTGGCACGGCACTGGAACGCTTCACACCGCTCCAGATGCCAATACGGGCACCGCACAGGGGGCTGGCACGGCACTGGAACGCTTCACACCGCTCCAGCTGCCAATACGGTTGCCGCACAGGGGGCTGGCACGGCACTGGAACACTTCATACCGCTCCAGCTGCCAATACGGGCGCCGCACAGGGGGCTGGCACGGCACTGGAATGCTTCACACCGCTCCAGCTGCCAATACGGGCACCGGACAGGGGGCTGGCACGGCACTGGAATGCTTCACACCGCTCCAGCTGCCAATACGGGCGCCGCACAGGGGGCTGGCACGGCACTAGAATGCTTCACACCGCTCCAGCTGCCAATACGGGCACCGCACAGGGGGCACGGCACTGGAACGCTTCACACCGCTCCAGCTGCCAATACGGGCACCGCACAGGGAGCACGGCACTGGAACGCTTCACACCGCTCCAGCTGCCAATACGGGTGCCGCACAGGGGGCTGGCACGGCACTGGAACGCTTCACACCGCTCCAGCTGCCAATACGGTTGCCGCACAGGGGGCTGGCACGGCACTGGAACGCTTCACACCGCTCCAGCTGCCAATACGGGCACCGCACAGGGGGCACGGCACTGGAACGCTTCACACCGCTCCAGCTGCCAATACGGGCACCGCAGAGGGGGCTGGCACTGGAACGCTTCACACCGCTCCAGCTGCCAATACGGGTGCCGCACAGGGGGCTGGCACGGCACTGGAACGCTTCACACCGCTCCAGCTGCCAATACGGGCACCGCACAGGGGGCTGGCACGGCACTGGAACGCTTCACACCGCTCCAGCTGCCAATACGGGCGCCGCACAGGGGGCTGGCACGGCACTGGAACGCTTCACACCGCTCCAGCTGCCAATACGGGCGCCGCACAGGGGGCTGGCACGGCACTGGAACGCTTCACACCGCTCCAGCTGCCAATAAGGGCGCCGCACAGGGGGCACGGCACTGGAACGCTTCACACCGCTCCAGCTGCCAATACGGGCACCGCAGAGGGGGCTGGCACTGGAACGCTTCACACCGCTCCAGCTGCCAATACGGGCACCGCACAGGGGGCTGGCACGGCACTGGAACGCTTCACACCGCTCCAGCTGCCAATATGGGCGCCGCACAGGGGGCACGGCACTGGAACGCTTCACACCGCTCCAGCTGCCAATACGGGCACCGCAGAGGGGGCTGGCACTGGAACGCTTCACACCGCTCCAGCTGCCAATACGGGCGCCGCACAGGGGGCTGGCACGGCACTGGAACGCTTCACACCGCTCCAGCTGCCAATACGGGCGCCGCACAGGGGGCTGGCACGGCACTGGAACGCTTCACACCGCTCCAGCTGCCAATACGGGCGCCGCACAGGGGGCTGGCACGGCACTGGAACGCTTCACACCGCTCCAGCTGCCAATACGGGCGCCGCACAGGGGGCTGGCACGGCACTGGAACGCTTCACACTGCTCCAGCTGCCAATACGGGCACCGCACAGGGGGCTGGCACGGCACTGGAACGCTTCACACCGCTCCAGCTGCCAATACGGGCGCCGCACAGGGGGCTGGCACGGCACTGGAACGCTTCACACCGCTCCAGCTGCCAATACGGGCACCGCACAGGGGGCTGGCACGGCACTGGAACGCTTCACACCGCTCCAGCTGCCAATACGGGCGCCGCACAGGGGGCTGGCACGGCACTGGAACGCTTCACACCGCTCCAGCTGCCAATACGGGCGCCGCACAGGGGGCTGGCACGGCACTGGAACGCTTCACACTGCTCCAGCTGCCAATACGGGTGCCGCACAGGGGGCTGGCACGGCACTGGAACACTTCACACCGCTCCAGCTGCCAATACGGGCGCCGCACAGGGGGCTGGCACTGGAACGCTTCACACCGCTCCAGCTGCCAATACGGGCGCGCCACGGCCGGCGCGAGTTCACGAATGTGCGTGGGTTCCCGTCTCCGTGCCGACCCCGACGCAACATGGAGCGGCGTCGCGGGATTCACAAAGATTGGGTAGCATGGTGGTTAGCACAGTTGCTTCACAGCTCCAAGGTGCCAGGTTCGATTCCCGGCTTGGGTCACTGTCTGTGCGGAGTCTGCACGTTCTCCCCGTGTGTGCGTGGGTTTCCTCCGGGTGCTCCGGTTTCCTCCCACAGTCCAAAGATGTGCAGGTTAGCTGAGTTGGCGATGATAAATTGCCCCTTAGGGTGGAGTTGCAGGAATAGGGTGGGGGATTGGGCCTAGGCAGAGTGGTCTTTCAAAAGGTCGGTGCAGACTCAATGGGCCGAACGGCTTCCTTCTGCACTGTAGGGATTCTATGATTCTATATCCTTGGTGTGAAAAGTTGAACCCAAAGGTTGACAGATGTAACCTTCCAATCCAAACTCTAAAATAACCTCCCATTAAATTGCCAGAGCTGGGAGTTGAGTTTATTTTTCCAATGTGTTGTTCCCACACACAATGGTGATCTTCCCTCCGTGTTTTGTCTTCCAGCTACTGAATACACATTTTCTGATGAAGCCACTGAGGTGAGTTGTGACCAGTTTACTTTCTCGTGCATATGTATTTTCTTTTCCACTTTTGCTTCAGAGCTTTGTGTGACTACAAGTGACTGTGTTCTCTGTTTCAGCCCATTTGTGATCAGCTAAGAGAGCTGTTCCAAACATGCCCGAAGAGCTATATCCCCGTCTGTGGAACTGATGGGATCACCTATGATAATGAATGCCATCTCTGCAATGCAGTTCAGTAAGTTTCACCTTATGGACAAGAGATATCTGCAGCTTGGAAATGTAGAATGCTGCTTTATCTAAAAGATGGGAACTTATTTTTCAGGATGACTGAAGCATCATCCTTGCTGCCATCTTAGCTTGTGCAGATTTAGTGACCACAGAGGAATCCACAACGAGAGGCGAAAAGAAACTTGTTTTTTATTGCTAAGCAACTATTTACACCATACACATCAGGTCCCAGCCGCTGATCGGCGGGTAGGGGCTGGGGGCAATGTGGGCGGGCAGTCCGGGGAGCGCGAGCGGTTGATGCGGGGCACTATATTGCCGGTCCAGGTCCGCGGGCTGAGTCTGCCATGGAGCACACGCGGTTGCTGCAGGTCACCGCCGTGCGCATGCGCGGCCTCTGACCCGGAAGTGCTGGGGGCCGTATCGGCAGCTAGAGCTGCGAGCTCTATGACGACTGCCTGCCAGCCCCCAGTAAAATGGTGAACCTGTGGCCGTTTGATGCCAGTTTTCCTGGCGTAAAAGACCACAGTTTTCACGACGGCATGGGGACGTAGTCCCCAAAACAGAGAATCCAGTCCCATTACTCCGCTAATGGGCCCCCGTCCCTCAATGGGGAAGCTTGTATTCAACGAGACTTACGGGGAGGATAATTGGACCATCCCTGTAGGTCTCTGCAGGTTAGAACAGTAGAGTAGTTCAACTAGGTAATGAAAATAGCGATCAGTAACTTTACTTATCACATGTAATGAGCTACACAGGATGACAGGGCCGTAAGTACAAAAGATAGACATTACCACAATCCTTTGGGGAGAAGGGGACTATGTATTCAGGATTCCTAATCCTTTGTTCTGTTTTTGCTACTCCTGGAGTATGACGTGGAGGGATTTGAACACAAAAGTACTGCCCTTCCCCATTAGAACAGTTTTTTGTATACACCTAGCTCCACCTTGCATTTCAATGACCAGTGTATAATTTACGCTGGCCAATCTGTGCACTGTGATCAATTTCTACCCTCATATGGACACCATTTTAGTTTGTTTCTTCCAGATTGTTCAACAGTTTCAGCCACTACGGTGTCTTCAAGCTGCAGTGAAACAATTTAATATTACACACCCTGCAATTGAATGTTTTCCCAACTCTGGGAAATCCTCTCCCCTCACCAGAAGGCAGTTGTGCCTTTAACCACCTGGGTCCCACACCCTGAAAGTTCCTCCCTACCTCCTTCTCTTCCCTTAAAACCGGAGACAGTGACCATGGGCGGGATTCTCCTACCCCCCGCCGGGTCGGAGAATTGCCGGGGACCGGCGTGAATCGCGCCCCCGCTGGCCGCCGAATTCTCCGGCACCGGATATTCGGCGAGGGCGGGAATCGCGCCGCGCCAGTCGGCGGGGTCCCCCCCCCGGTGATTCGCCGACCCTCGATGGGCCGACGTCCCGCTGCTTCTATGCCGGCCCCGCCGGCGTGGATTCAACCAGGTCCCTTACCGGCGGGATCTGGTGGCGCGGGCGGGCTCCGGGGTCCTGTTCTCGCCCCGGGAGGTGCCCCCACAGTGGCCTGGCCCGCGATCGGGGCCCACCGATCCGCGGGCGGGCCTGTGCCGTGGGGGCACTTTTTTCCTACGTGCGGCCGTCAGCTTCCGCCATGGCCGACGTGTCGGTGACCCCCCCCCCTGTGCATGCGCAGTTTGACATCAGCAGCCACTGACACTCCCGCACATGCGCGGACTCCCGGCCGACGGAGTCCCTTTGGCCCCGGCTGGCGTAGCGCCAAAGGCCTTCCACACCAGCTAGTGGGGCGCCAACCACTCCGGGGCGGGCCTAGCCCCGAAAGGTGCCGAGGTTTCCGCACCTTTGTGGCAGCCCGACGACGGAGTGGTTCACGCGACTCCGTCCTGCCGGGACCCCCCGCCCCACCGTGTTGGGGAGAATCCCACCCCATATTTCAAAGTTTACTTCATTGCACCAACGAGCTTTGAGGCACCTTGAGATGGGGAAAGACAATTTTTTTTCTCCTTTAAAACCTACCTCTTTCACTTAACCTTCAGTAAGATTGCAATGACTTGGTAATGCTTTCATTTTTTCCAAACACGCTATGAATTATATCTCAGATAAGGTGTCGTACCTACAATGGGGCTTTCTGCAATTTTTGAGGAGAGGTCCAGGAATGTTTGAGGTGTTAATACTAATGGTTGGGTGAAAGCTGAACAAGTGGTTGGAACTGGAAGGACACACGGTTCTTGAAGGGCTATAGGGCTGAAGAAGCTGGCAGAGATAAGGAAGTGCGAGGCTTTGGAAGAATGGGAACATGAGGATGAGAATTTTAAAATGGCGGCATTGCTGGGCCAGGGGCCAATGTATGTAGGCCAATGAGCAGAAGAGTGATGGGCGAACAGAATTCTGTGCGATTTAGGATACTTGTAACTATTGTCATGCAAGAGTACCTTTAAGAACTGGATGTTTAAACAATGTACCTTTAAGAAAACAGTGATGTCATAGAGTGGGTGGAGCTCAGCTTAGGTCAGCCATTTTGCAGTTTTGGTTTTGCAGTTTGAAAAGAGCTGTGTGTGTGTCTGTGTTTTGCAGTGAGCTGGACCTCTGCAATGAAAGACTATCTCTGGATCATTTGGGTGGTTTAAACTTATAATAGTGAAGCCTTTAACCTGATGTGATTTTGTTTAAAGGTGTTAAGTCTCTTGGAAGTTTGAAGGAACATTTTAAGGAATTATTTACTGTTGCAATATTTTCTGAGTTATCTCTGAAGTAAGGGGTGTTAAGAGATCCAATATTTATTTAAGATGTTCAGTTGAGTTCATGGAATAAACAGTGTTTTGTGTTTAAATACCCATGTGTCCATAATTGTAATCTCACACCAAAGGGAAAAAGCCGTGTGCTAGGAAAAGCAACAAATCCATTAAAGGGAGAGGTTGGTTGAACTCCATGATACATTTGGGGTTCTAAAAAGCCTCGCCCACAACACTATCTACTTCCATATCATTAGTGTCAGACTCGAGCATTATACATTACCAACAATAATCCTGTTTAAGATTTTGATCTCATCCTAACCTTTGCTTTCTATATGTTTCAGAAAAGGTAAACCTGATATCATGATTCAGAAGTTTGGACCGTGTGGAAATCTACGCCGAGATGACTGATGAGGCACCGATGAACCATATTGAAAGTCATTACTGTCACTGTAATTAGTCACTTGTAATTAAGAGCTGGAGACGATCAAACCATTTGACTGTTGGGATTACTATCTTTAGGATTGTTAAATCCATTAAAAGCTTTTTTGTATGTAAACATAGACACCATGAATTATTTACCTTAGTGACATAAACTTCAGCCATTTCATCAACAAGCATTTCTAGCACTTCAACTTTGAAGCTCAATTAGATGTTTTATTCAAAGGCAAATAAATTGACAGTGAGTTGAATCTGGGTGCGTTAGCATTGTTGGTCAAAGAGATAGATTATAAAGAGCATTTTAAAGGAAACAAGCGAGTTGGAGAAGCAGAGAGATTTAAGGAGGATGCTACAGAGTTGGTGTTCAGACGGTTGAAGACATTGCCAAAAATAGTGAAATCAGAAAATGAGCGATGCACAAGAGGCGAGAGCAGGAGGAATGTAGAGTTCCTGGACGGCTGAAGGACTAGAGGAGATTACAAAAGTGGGGAGAAGTGAAGTCACGGAAGGATTTGAACACAAGAATGAGAATTTAAATTCCAAGGTGTTGGTAGACCAGGTGGCAATGTAAATTAACAAGCACAGATGAAATGGGTGAGTGGAGTTGCTGCAAGTTAGTATATGGGCAGCAGGGCTTTTGAATGAACTCAAGTTTAAGGACGTGAGAAGGGAGAATTGCCAGGGGAGTTCTGGGATAGTCAAGTCTGGATGAGGGTCTCGGCAGTTGATGGGCTGATGCAGGGCAGAAATGGGCTATATTTTGGAGGTGGAAATAGACAGACTTATTGATGGAGAGGACAGGAGATGAGAAATTCAAGCTCCATCACAAACTATTTGTATAATTAAAAGTCCTGAAACCAGAACACAGTGTCATGCCTCATCTTTCATAGAATCGATAATGACTAGAAAATCAAAAGCATGCTGGGATAGCCGGAGCACATGGAAGTCCCACGAGGTTGGAAAGAAGCTAAAACTGGAATGATCTCTCAATCAAAAGAAATGGATGCAGAGCTACAGATATTAGATGGGGTGATTAAAAGCCTGTCCATACAGATGGGTATTAGAGGGGAAGGGGGAGGTGAGGTGAGGGTGTGTGGAGAGGGTATTTCAAATCATGGGACCTGGATGACTGAAGGCACAGCTGACAAAGATGGAGTGAAAGGAAGGAGGATGCAAAGTCAGAGAATTCAGGAATTGTAAGATCTAAAGGAGATGCCAGGATGAGGCTGATGCGTGAGTGGATTTGATGTGGGTTGTGGCAGCACAGGTTTAGATGAGTTGAAGTTTATGAGGGATGGAGGAGGGGAGATATGTGCAAACTGTGCAAATCTTCTCCCCATACGTTAGTTCAATTCAGTATCCTACAATAACTGGCACCTATACAGCACCTTTAACTTAGAAAAACATCCCATGATATTTTGAAGGACTATTATGAAGCAATGTTTGGCACAACGCCACATAATAGGTCACACATTAGGACAGGTCACGAAAGATTTGGTCATGGAGGTAGATGTGATGATTGGGCAGCACTCTGAATAATCCGAGTGTGCTGAGAATTACACTAACATCTAATTTAAGATCATCAGATGGGCTTGCAATGTAATTCACTTATGCTTGCTACAAGGTACATATATTCATATGCAGGAACATGACCTCCGCAGGGACAAGAACACGTCCAGACATTGCGCCTTTTTTGAATAAACAAAAGCATGTGGGGGGGGGGGGGGGGTGAAGAAATAGCTCCCTGGTGCACATACCATGACAATACGTCCAGCAATCAGAGCCAACTTGACAACCAGTCAGCACACCTTTTCTCATGTGGCATAAATTGTTCTCTTTGAAATAAGAGCATAAGAAATTGGAGCAGCAGTACACCTCAGGGCCCATCGAGCCTGCTCCACCATTCACTATGATCATGGCGGATCTTGGGCTTCAACTCCACTTTCTCACCCTTTCCCCAGATCCCACATTCCCTCATGACCAACAATCAGTCTCTCCCAGCCTGAAATGAATTCAATAACAGAGCAGTACAACCCTTTAGGGTGGAGAATTCTGAAGGTTTTCAACCCTTTAAGTATAGGGGGCTGGATTCTTTGGCCTCCCCCGCCGCGTGTTCCTCGACGGCGCGCCATTCGCTGGCGGTGGGATTCTCTCCTCCTGCCACTTGTCAGTTGGATTTCCCATGGAAGCCGCCACACGCTGCCGGGAAACCCACGGGCGGGGGTGCGCTGCTGGCAGGAACAGAGCATCCCGACGACTGGAGAAGTCAGCCAAGAAATTTCTCCTCAACTCAGTCCTAAATATTTGGCCTCTTATCCTGACACTGCGCCCCGTGTTTTAAATTCCCGACCAATGGGAACAATCCTTTAATATCCACCCTATTAAGCCCCTTCAGAATTTTGTAGGTTTCAATGCGATCACCTGTCATTGCTCCAAAACCCAGAGGATATAAGCCCAACTTACTCAGCCTCTCATCATAGGACAACCCCTTCATGCCAGGCACCTATTTGGTGAAATTTGCTGCACCGCCTCCAATGCAAATGTATCCTTTCTTAACTGTGTTGACCAAAGCTGTACAACAGTAATCCGGATGCGGCCTCACCAAAACCCTTTACAATTCGGCCAAAACTTCTTTGTTCTAGTACTCCAATCTCCTTGCAATAAAGGCCAACATACCAGGTGGAATTCAACAAAATAATTACAAGTGTTATTTTGGGCTTGGTGGCATGTTTCCCGCCAGTTTTATGGGTGAGATCCACGTTGGTATTCCCCCACATTTCTTGGGGCCTTGGGGAGTTTGTCTCCGGTCTAGGGCACACTTAGAAATTTGTTCAGCAGTGGGGAGCTGAACTCGCCGGCAAGACCAGCTCCTCAGAGATCGGGGCGCCATTTTGAAAGGTTGCGCCGATCTCTAAGTGAGCTTCAGGGCACCCCACACCTCTCACCCACAGACAATATCACCCCAGGCACACATGGCCATTACGAGTGAGGATACCTTGCTGTGGGGTCACTGAGGGCCTCCCCTTTTCAGGCATCCCCACCCATCCTTTCAGGACCCCCTCCTTCAACCTCCCCAACCTTTATGAGGCCCCTTCATACCCACCCTTAACAGCACCACATCCTTCATATCCCCCTTACCCCCCCTCCTTCAATGGACATGGCCCCCCTCAGATCTGACCTTTGGCAGCGCCACACAGGCCCCTGGCAGTGCCAGGGTGGCAGTGTCAAGGTGCCAGACTGGTGGTGCCAGGAGTGCCAGGGCACCATACTGCCCTGTCCCCAACCACCCAAGGGTCGCCAGAGGGCTGGGAGATCCCTCCAGGTGCAGTTATGCCTGGTCCATGTTTGTGTGGATCAGTACTGTCGTGTTGGGAGTTCCGATACACAAACGAACCAACACGGTTGTAGATGGTACAACTCTGTTTTATTATTCTGTACAATAATAACTATTAACTTCTGGCTGTGGTTCGTACTTCACCAGCTAGCCTGTGGACCCAGCCCTTTCACTATCTTAGTGAGGCACTCAGCACATGGTGTATGTCTGAGTGGCACGCTGTGAGCTCTGTGCTCTGAGCTATCTCCTGGTGGAATAAGCGGGAACTGTGGTGTTCCCTGTTTTATAGTGCATGTGCTCTCACTGGTGATTGGCTGCGATGTTGTGTGTGTGTTGGTTGGTCCAACTACCTGTCCATCAGTGTGTGTGTGTGATTGCACCATGATATGTTAATGTGGATATCATGACAAGTACTAAACAGCATCTTGGCAAGGCCTGTCGGGCAAGGCCGTTAGGGCCCTAGCACCAGGGGAATCCAGTGCATGCAGTGAGGGTGAGATCCAGATTGCGATATTTCACGAGGTTCGGTTGAATCTCACGAGATGTTGCGAGTGTTGCTCATCTTGCAAGAGGCTTCTCACGAGATTCAACAGCCTCACAAGGCCGGGCACAAGGAGGCCATTAAATCCCACCCACCATTTGTCTTCTTATTTTAATCAGACCATGCTTTTCTAAGTGCCTTGTGAAGTCTTCCTTCATAATAATTTCCAGTATTCCCCCAACAATTGATGTTAGGCTAACTGCGCTGTAGTTTACTGCTTTCTCTCTCCCTCCTTTATTGAAAACCAATGTAACATTTGACAACTGTCAATCGAGTGGTGCCATTCCTGAATCGAAGGAATTTTGGAAAATAATTGTTTGCACATCCACCACCTCTGCAGCAATCTCTTTGATAATCCAGGGTGTGGGCCATCAGGTCGTGGGATTTGTTGGATTTTAGTTCCTTAAGTGTCTCCAATACTTTATCTCTGCCAATACTAATTTCCATCATTTCTTCACTCATTTTAACCTTTAGGTTATCATTTGTTTCTTCTAGTACGGAAATTTGCCATTCTTGCATCTGGTCTGATGAGTGCAAGATGAAAAGCTTTCACAGCATGTCTCTTTCTTCAGCAATACTCAAGTTACTACCAAACGACTGATTTGGAATTGTGAAATCTAGAAGTAACTGTGGTAGTACCAGGTATTGCGGTACCTAAGAGGCTGATGACCATTGGTTAGACCCAGGAGTCTACCATTGGCTGTTGTACGTAGCTCCTTCTACAGGCGGAGTATAAGAAACGGTGCCGTCCCAGCAGCCTTCAGTTTCTGTATTGAAGCTGCTCGGGAAAGAGTTCTAGTATGTTAAAGCCTTCAGTTATGAAATCACTTTGTCTTGAGTGTAATTGATTGCACATCAATTTAATCTACTACAACTTAAGCTGGAAGGATGGATCTCCGAATCAAACCGGAGTGCCTTCAGCTCAGCCCCCACGCGGAGAACTCTGCTGCAATTTTTAAACACTGGCTGGCGTGCTTTAAAGGCTACCTCGAGACGACCGGAGGCAACCCCTCAGAAGGACAGAAAATGCATCTCCTGTGCTCAAGGGTCAGCCCTGGGATCTACCCCCTTACCGAGGAGGCGGAGAACTATGCAGCCGCGATCGAACTGCTAGAAGGACATTATATCCGCCCTGTAAACCAGGTCTACGCTCTTCACCTGCTTGCGACTAGACAGCAAAACCCCGGGGAAACGTTGGAAGATTTCTACCGGGCGCTACTGGTGCTGGGCCGAAACTGTGGCTGCCCGCAAGTTTCGGGGAGCGAGCACACGGAACTTTTAATCAGGGATGCTTTCGTAGCAGGTATGAGCTCTCCAGATATCCGCCAAAGACTCCTAGAAAGGGACACTCTGGGACTTAGAGAGGCACGGGCCCTGGCAGGGTCCATGGATGTTGGCTACAAAAACACTCAGTCCTTTGCGCCCGACCGCGCGGCGGCCCCCTGGGCTGTGTGGCACCCCGCAGTCCCACAGACTTTCCCCCTGACCCCGCAGGCCTGCACTACGAGACGGCCCGCTAACGCCGCCGGGCCCCGCTGTTTCTTCTCCGGGCAGGCGAATCATCCCTGCCCGCGCTGCCCGGCCTGCACCGCCGCCTACAAAGGGTGCGGCAGGAAGGGCCACTTTGTGGGGGTCTGCCGGGCCCGCGCCGTGGCCGCGGTCTCCAGCGACTATGGACCGCCGCGGCAACCCCCCTGGATGGGTGGGCGCCGCCATTTTGTCCATCAACGCCGCCATCTTGTTCATCCCCGGTCACCATGTGCGACCCATGGGTGACGCCATCTTGGATGGGGCCCCAGGCCTCCAGCACGGCCGACTACACGCTGTCCGATCAGAACTTGCAATTGCTTCATCTGGCCTCGGTGACACTGGACCAAAGTCAACCCCGGACACTCGCAACAGCTACAACGACGGTCTTCATCAACGGCCACGAGACGTCTTGCCTGATTGACTCTGGGAGCACGGAAAGCTTTGTTCACCCCGACACGGTAAGGCGCTGTTCACTTGTCACCCACCCTGTAAATCAAAGGATCTCCCTGGCCTCCGGGTCACACTCGGTGGAGATAAAGGGGTTCTGCCTAGCGAACCTCACTGTCCAAAGCAGGAAATTCGACAATTTCCGCCTGTATGTCCTGCCGCACCTCTGCGCGGCTACCCTCCTGGGGCTGGATTTCCAATGCTATTTGCAAAGCCTGACCTTTAAATTCAGCGGCCCTATACCTCCCCATACTGTCTGCGGCCTCGCGACCCTTAAGGTCGACCCGCCTTCCCTGTTTGCGAACCTCACCCCGGATTGCAAACCCGTCGCCACCAGGAGCAGGCGGTACAGTGCCCAGGACCGGACCTTCATTAGGTCAGAGGTCCAAAGGCTGCTGGGGGAAGGGGTCATCGAAGTGAGCAACAGTCCCTGGAGAGCTCAAGTAGTGGTGGTAAAGACCGGGGAGAAGCATAGGATAGTCATTGACTACAGCCAGACCATCAACAGGTTTACGCAGCTGGACGCGTACCCTCTCCCCCGTATAGCCGACCTGGTAAACAGGATCGCACAATACAAGGTCTTCTCCACGGTGGATCTCAAGTCCGCCTACCACCAGCTACCCTTCCGCACTAGTGACCACAAGTACACTGCCTTCGAAGCAGATGGGCGGCTCTATCAATTTTTTAGAGTTCCCTTTGGTGTCACTAATAGGGTCTCGGTCTTCCAGCGAGAGATGGACCGAATGGTTGACTGGTACGGCTTACGCGCAACGTTCCCGTATATGGATAACGTCACCATCTGCGGCCATGACCAGCAGGACCACGACACCAACCTCCGCAAATTTCTCCAGACCGTGAAAATCCTTAATCTGACATACAATAAGGATAAATGCTTGTTTAGCACCGACTGTCTAGCCATTCTAGGCTACGTAGTGCGAAGTGGAGTTATAGGCCCCGACCCTGAGCGCATGCGCCCCCTTATGAAGTTCCCCCTTCCTCACTGCCCCAAGGCCCTGAAGCACTGCCTCGGGTTCTTCAGCTATTATGCACAGTGGGTCCCCAACTACGCAGACAAAGCCAGTCCACAACCTTCCCCCTGTCGGCGGAGGCCCGCCAGGCCTTCAGCCGGATCAAAGCAGATATTGCAAAGGCCACGATGTGCGCCATCGACGAGTCCCTCCCCTTCCAGGTCGAGAGCGATGCGTCCGACGTCGCTCTGGCGGCCACCCTCAACCAAGAAAGCAGGCCCGTGGCTTTCTTCTCCCGTACCCTCCATGCTTCTGAAATTCGCCATTCCTCGGTCGGAAAAGAGGCACAAGCCATAGTAGAAGCTGCGCGACACTGGAGGCATTACCTGGCTGGCAGGAGATTCACTTTCCTCACGGACCAACGGTCGGTTGCCTTCATGTTCGATAATGCACAGCGGTGCAAGATTAAAATCGACAAGATCTTGCGGTGGAGGATAGAACTCTCCACCTCCAACTACGAGATCTTGTACCGTCTGGGGAAGCTAAACGAGCCTCCTGATGCCCTGTCTCGCGGCACTTGTGCCACTGCACAAGTGGACCGCCTCCGATCCCTCCACGAGGACCTCTGCCACCCGGGGGTCACTCGCTTTTTATTTTATCAAGACCCGCAACCTGCCCTAGTCCATCGAGGAGGTCAGGTCAGTCAACAAGAACTGCCAAATCTGCGCAGAGTGTAAACCGCACTTCTACCGACCAGAGAGGGCGCACCTGATAAAGGCTTCCCATCCCTTTGAACGCCTCAGCATGGATTTCAAAGGCCCCCTCCCCTCCACCGACCGCAACATGTATTTCCTGAACGTGATTGGCGAGTACTCCCGGTTCCCATTCGCCATCCCCTGCCCAGACATGACCACAACCACCGTCATCAAGGCCCTCCAGGGAGACTTCCGGGTGCGGCGATGACCAGCTGAGTCGCACGTTTCGGCAGCTCCCGGTGTAACGGACTTTTGGGCTCTTAATAAGAGCCCCAACGGCAATTTTAACGGCTAAAAGTACTGTGCGGTGAACCAGAAGGGAATCCCCCCTGGGTACGGATGGAAAAAGGAGAGGAAGGTGGCCGGATTGCGGTGGATCCTTTAGAGCAGCGGCAAGGAAGGCAAGCAAAAACCAAGATGGTGTCGGAAGGTGGCAGTTTAATATGGGGCCCTGAACAACACGAGTTTTTGAAACGCTGCGTGGAAGAACTCAAAAAGGAAATGAAGAAGGAGCTGTTGGCCCCGATATTACAGGCGATCGAAGGGCTAAAGGAGGAGCAAAAGACCCAGGAGCGGGAGCTTCGGGTCATGAAGGCAAAGGCTGCCGAGAATGAGGACGACATACAGGGCCTGGTGGTGAAGACGGAGATGCACGAGGCACACCATAAACGATGTGTGGAAAGGCTGGAGGCTCTGGAGAACAATGCGAGGAGGAACAACCTAAGGATTCTTGGCCTTCCTGAAGGTGCGGAGGGAGCGGACGTCGGGGCATATGTGAGCACGATGCTGCACTCGTTAATGGGAGCGGAGGCCCCGGCGGGTCCGCTGGAGGTGGAGGGAGCATACCGAGTGATGGCGCGAGGACCGAGAGCAGGAGAAATTCCTAGAGCCATAGTGGTGAGATTCCTCCGTTTTAAGGACAGAGAGATGGTCCTTAGATGGGCAAAGAAAACTCGGAGCAGTAAGTGGGAGAATGCGGTGATCCGCGTATACCAAGACTGGAGTGCGGAGGTGGCGAGAAGGAGGGCGAGCTTTAATCGGGCCAAGGCGGTGCTTCACAAAAAGAAGATAAAATTCGGAATGCTGCAACCGGCAAGACTGTGGGTCACATATCAAGGGAGGCACCACTACTTTGAGACGGCGGATGAGGCGTGGACTTTTATCGTGGAAGAAAAATTGGAATGAGCGGGTTATTAAAAAAAGAACGTTTGAAACAAAGTGGTGGGGCGAGTATGGGGGGCGAAGAAGGGGGGAAAGAGGAGTTTTATGTTATTAATCCTGCGATGTGGTAACTTTTCTCTCTTCCACAGGAGGTGGTGGGGGGAGGAAAGGAGGTGGAAGAGATGGGGCGTTGGCCATTGGGGGCGGGGCCAAGGGGGAAGCGCGGGCTCGGTTCCCGCGCTATGATAATCATGGCGGGAATAGGGAAGCAGGAAGGAGGGGGCATCGCACGGTGCGAGCCGAGGTCACGGGGGGAAGCCGAGGTCGGCCAGAGTTTGCTGACTTCTGGGAGCAACATGGGGGGTGTAACTACGCTAGTGGGAGATCTAGCGGGGGGGTGGGAGGGGGGAATTATTGGGCTGCTGCTGCTGGGGAGAGGGGGGAGCTGGTATGGGGTGGGATGGGCGGGGGGGGGGCACCGCCTGGGGGGGACACAGCTGCGTGGGAACCGGGTGAGGAGCTGGAAAAAGGGGATGGCTAATCGACAAGGGGGGGGGGTAAAAAGCCCCCCAACCCAGCTGATCACGTGGAACGTGAGAGGGCTGAACGGGCCGATAAAGAGGGCACGGGTACTCGCACACCTTAAGAAACTTAAGGCAGACGTGGTTATGTTACAGGAAACGCACTTGAAACTGATAGACCAGGTGAGACTACGCAAAGGTTGGGTGGGGCAGGTGTTCCATTCGGGGCTAGATGCGAAAAACAGGGGGGTGGCTATATTAGTGGGGAAGCGGGTAATGTTTGAGGCAAAGACTATAGTGGCGGATAGCGGGGGCAGATACGTGATGGTGAGTGGCAAACTACAGGGGGAGACGGTGGTTTTGGTAAACGTATATGCCCCGAACTGGGATGATGCCAATTTTATGAGGCGTATGCTAGGACACATCCCGGACCTAGAGGTGGGAAAGGTGGTAATGGGGGAGATTTCAATACGGTGTTGGAACCAGGGCTGGACAGGTCGAGGTCCAGGACAGGAAGGAGGCCGGCAGCAGCCAAGGTGCTTAAAGATTTTATGGAGCAGATGGGAGGAGTAGACCTGTGGAGATTTAGCAGACCTAGGAGTAAGGAGTTTTCGTTTTTCTCCTATGTCCACAAAGTCTATTCGCGAATAGACTTTTTTGTTTTGGGAAGGGCGTTGATCCCGAAGGTGAGGGGAACGGAGTATACGGCTATAGCCATTTCGGATCACACTCCACATTGGGTGGACTTAGAGATAGGGGAGGAAACAGAAGGGCGCCCACCCTGGAGAATGGACATGGGACTAATGGCAGATGAGGGGGTGTGTCTAAGGGTGAGGGGGTGCATTGAAAAGTACTTGGAACTCAATGACAATGGGGAGGTCCAGGTGGGAGTGGTCTGGGAGGCGCTGAAGGCAGTGGTTAGAGGGGAGCTGATATCAATAAGGGCACATAAAGGAAAGCAGGAGAGTAGGGAACGAGAGCGGTTGCTGCAAGAACTTCTGAGGGTGGACAGGCAATATGCGGAGGCACCGGAGGAGGGACTGTACAGGGAAAGGCAAAGGCTACACGTAGAATTTGACTTGCTGACAACGGGTACTGCAGAGGCACAGTGGAGGAAGGCACAGGGTGTACAGTACGAATATGGGGAGAAGGCGAGCAGGTTGCTGGCCCACCAATTGAGGAAAAGGGGAGCAGCGAGGGAAATAGGGGGAGTGAGGGATGAGGAAGGAGAGATGGATTGTGGAGCGGAGAGAGTGAATGGAGTGTTCAAGGCATTTTATAAAAAATTATACGAAGCTCAACCCCCGGATGGGAGGGAGAGAATGATGGGCTTTCTGGACCGGCTGGAATTTCCCAAGGTGGAGGAGCAGGAAAGGGTGGGACTGGGAGCACAGATTGAAATAGAGGAAGTAGTGAAAGGAATTAGGAGCATGCAGGCGGGGAAGGCTCCGGGACCGGATGGATTCCCAGTTGAATTTTACAGGAAATATGTGGACTTGCTCGCCCCGCTACTGATGAGGACCTTTAATGAGGCAAAGGAAAGGGGACAGCTGCCCCCGACTATGTCTGAGGCAACAATATCGCTTCTCCTAAAGAAGGAAAAGGACCCGCTGCAATGCGGGTCCTATAGACCTATTTCCCTCCTAAATGTAGACGCGAAGATTCTGGCCAAGGTAATGGCAATGAGGATAGAGGATTGTGTCCCGAGGGTGGTCCATGAGGACCAAACTGGGTTTGTGAAGGGGAGACAGCTGAATACGAATATACGGAGGCTGCTAGGGGTAATGATGATGCCCCCACCAGAGGGGGAAGCGGAGATAGTGGTGGCGATGGATGCCGAGAAAGCATTTGATAGAGTGGAGTGGGATTATTTGTGGGAGGTGCTGAGGAGATTTGGTTTTGGAGATGAGTATGTTGGATGGGTGCAGCTGTTGTATAGGGCCCCAATGGCGAGTGTGGTCACGAATGGACGGGGATCGGCATACTTTCGGCTCCATAGAAGGACAAGGCAGGGATGCCCTCTGTCCCCATTACTGTTTGCACTGGCGATTGAGCCCCTGGCAATAGCATTGAGGGGTTCCAAGAAGTGGAGGAGAGTACTTAGAGGAGGAGAAGAACACCGGGTATCTCTGTATGCGGATGATTTGTTGTTATATGTAGCGGACCCGGCGGAGGGGATGCCAGAGATAATGCGGACACTTCGGGAGTTTGGAGAATTCTCAGGATATATACTGAACATGGGGAAAAGTGAGTTGTTTGTGGTGCATCCAGGGGAGCAGAGCAGAGAAATAGAGGACTTTCCGCTGAGGAAGGTAACAAGGGACTTTCGTTACTTGGGGATCCAGATAGCCAAGAATTGGGGTACATTGCATAGGTTAAATTTAACGCGATTGGTGGAACAAATGGAGGAGGACTTCAAGAGATGGGACATGGTATCCCTGTCACTGGCAGGGAGGGTGCAGGCAGTTAAAATGGTAGTCCTCCCGAGATTCCTCTTTGTGTTTCAGTGCCTCCCGGTGGTGATCACGAAGGCTTTTTTCAAAAGGATCGAAAAGAGTATCATAAGTTTTGTGTGGGCCGGGAAGACCCCGAGAGTGAGGAAGGGATTCTTACAGCGTAGTAGGGATAGGGGGGGGGGCTGGCACTACCGAGCCTAAGTGAGTACTACTGGGCCGCCAATATCTCAATGGTGAGTAAATGGATGGGGGAAGAGGAGGGAGCGGCGTGGAAGAGATTGGAGAGGGCGTCCTGTAGGGGGACTAGCCTACAAGCTATGGTGACGGCCCCATTGCCGTTCTCACCGAAGAAATACACCACAAGCCCGGTGGTGGTGGCGACTTTGAAAATTTGGGGACAGTGGAGACGGCATAGGGGAAAGACGGGAGCCTTGGTGGGGTCCCCGATAAGAAACAACCATAGGTTTGCCCTGGGGAGAATGGATGGGGGATTTGGAATATGGCAAAGAGCAGGAGTAACGCAACTGAAAGATCTGTTTGTGGATGGGAAGTTCGCAAGTCTGGGAGCGCTGACCGAGAAATATGGGTTGCCCCAAGGGAATGCATTCCGGTATATGCAACTGAGGGCTTTTGCGAGGCAGCAGGTGAGGGAATTCCCGCAGCTCCCGACGCATGAGGTGCAGGACAGAGTAATCTCAAAGACATGGGTGGGGGACGGTAAGGTGTCAGATATATATAGGGAAATGAGGGACGAAGGGGAGACTATGGTAGATGAGCTGAAAGGGAAATGGGAAGAAGAGCTGGGGGAGGAGATTGAGGAGGGGCCGTGGGCGGATGCCCTAAGTAGGGTAAACTCATCATCCTTGTGTGCCAGGCTAAGCCTGATTCAATTTAAGGTGTTACACAAGGCGCATATGACTGGAGCACGGCTCAGTAAATTTTTGGGGGTAGAGGATAGGTGTGCGAGATGCTCGAGAAGCCCAGCGAATCACACCCACATATTCTGGTCATGTCCGGCACTACAAGGGTTCTGGGTGGGGGTGACAAAGGTGCTTTCGAAAGTGGTGGGGGTCCAGGTCGAACCAAGCTGGGGGTTGGCTATATTTGGGGTTGCACAAGAGCCGGGAGTGCAGGAGGCGAGAGAGGCCGATGTTTTGGCCTTTGCGTCCCTAGTAGCCCGGCACAGGATATTGTTAATGTGGAAGGAAGCCAAGCCCCCGGGGGTGGAGAGCTGGATAAATGACATGGCAGGGTTTATAAAGCTGGAACGGATTAAGTTCGTCCTAAGGGGATCGGCTCAAGGGTTCACCAGGCGGTGGCAACCGTTCGTCGAATACCTCACAGAAAGATAGAGGGAATGGAAAAGAAGAAGGCAGCAGCAGCAGCCCAGGGGGAAGGGGGGGGGAGGAACCAGAAGGAGTCTCAGGGTTATTAATATATATGTATAATATGTATAGGTCGTTGCTATAAATAATTGTATATTGGATTGTTAAACCATATTTTTGGAGAGTGTTTATCTGAGACAAGGCAGTTGCCATTTAGTTTTAGTTTTAGTTTTTGTTATATATTATTTATTCTTTGTTTATAAAACAGGTCATTGTTATTTATACTGTTATATTATTGTGTAAAGGATACACAATGTACTGTGATGGTTGACCAAAAATTTTCAATAAAATATTCTTAAAAAAAAAAATCAAGGCCCTCCAGGGTATCTTTACGCTGTTCAGTTTCCCCGCATACATACACAGTGATGGGGGTCTTCCTTTATGAGCGACGAACTGCGTCAATTCCTGCTCAGCAAGGGCATCGCCTCGAGCAGGACGACCAGTTACAACCCCCGGGGAAACGGGCAGGTAGAGAGGGAGAACGGAACGGTCTGGAAGACCGTTCTACTGGCCCTACGATCCAGGAATCTCCCAGTCTCCCGCTGGCAGGAAGTCTTCCCGATGGCCCTGCACGCCATCCGGTCGCTGCTCTGTACAACCACAAATCAGGCACCTCATGAACGTCTCCTTGTTTTCCCCAGGAAGTCCTCCTCCGGGACCTCGCTCCCAACCTGGCTAGCGACACCCGGACCCATCCTGCTTTGGAAGCACGTGCGGGCGCACAAGTCGGACCCGTTGGTCGAGAGGGTCCACCTGCTGCACGCTAACCCCCAGTACGCCTACGTAGTGTTCCCTGATGGCCGGCAAGACACAGTCTCCCTTCAGGACCTGGCGCCCGCCGGAACCCCACGCGCACCCGAACCATTGCCCCACTGACCACTGAGGGTCAGTGCTCCCGCCGCTCCTGCCTAGGCCCGACCACCCACCGACGCCCCCTACAGGCGTCCCCCCACCCGTGTCAACATTTTGCCCCCACAGCGCCGCCGAGGGGGGAACGAAGCTGCCAGGGAGGACAAAACCACGCTCCCGGAGTCGCAACTGCCGGGACCCCCATCAGAATCACCGCCGAAACCCAGACGCTCCAGGAGGACGACCAGGCCACCCGATCGACTGATTGCTGCACTGTGAACACTTTGTAAATATCCTCGACATCACGGTACCTCCATACCTGGTCATACCATGCTAAAGGCGACTATTAACGCTGGCCACCACCCCCGCCGGGCTCTTTTTTAACAGGGGGTGAATGTGGTAGTACCAGGTATTGTGGTACCTAAGAGGCTGATGACCATTGGTTAGACCCAGGCGCCTACCATTGGCTGTTGTACGTAGCTCCGCCCTGACAGGCGGAGTATAAGAAACGGTGCCATCCCAGCAGCCTTCACTTTCTGGCGTCAACGGCCCCCCAAGGTGAGGAATTCTCACCTTTCGAGGGGGCTAGGTTGCTTCCGGAGTCATCCTGCTCCAGCCGGCGCCGAAGGGCCGGCGCGAGTTCGCACATGCGCAGACCGGCTGGTGTATTTTCGTGCATTTGCTGAGGTTCCCTTCTCCGCGCCGGCCCCCGGGCAATATGGCGGAGAGCTACAGGGGCCCGTCACAAAGGAAGGAAGGCCTTGGGAACAGCCCGCCCGCAGGATCGGCAGGCCCTGATCGCGGACCAGGCCACCGTGCCACCCCCCCCCCCCCCCCCCCCGGTGTCGGATCCCTCTGCGTCCCCCCCTAGGACGGTCCCCGCGTACTTACCTGCCAGGTCCCGCCGTGCGTGAGGTGAGTAATTCACACCGGCGGGACTGGCCAAAACTGGACAGCCACTCAGCCCATCGGGACCCGGAGAATCGGCGGGGGGGGGGGGGGGGGGGGGGGGGGGGGGGGGTGGCGCTGTCAACAGCCCCCGACCGGCGTGGCGGGAATCCCGCTGCCTCCCAAAAAACGGCGCCGGAGAATAGAGAAGCCGGTGTCGGGGCGGCGGGGCAGGATTCGGCGGAGAATCCCGGCCCTGATGTTTGGCAGAATGGGTGTTGGCGGGTGGTGCCGGGATGGGGGTGAGGTTAAAATATTGGTTCAGCCCTTTACAGGATCTGTGGGCTTCAGGGATGTAGCTAAACCCCTGCGGTGAGTTGGGCCTGCATGGGGTCTCAATTACATTCTGGGCCTCATTTATATTTGTCAGCCTGAACTTGAGGTGAATCACTTTGGGGTTAGTGGATGGGAATGATAACTTGGCTGGGAGCCCTGTCAAATAATAAAGGTGTCAGTGCTTGAGGCTTCAACATATTACCCAACAAGCCCATGAATAACTGTGGGCTGTGCCGAGAGAAGAAGTTTGTCTTCAGCCTTTTTTTAATTAAAATTGCTGACCTGTGGTAAAATCGATAGGAAGGAACAAAGAAAATTCCATTTAAAGGAGATTTCTGCCCAAAATAATGAGGGAACAGACCTTGACGTTCTGGTGGAGAGGATAACACAGAACATAATGGCCTGTTTAGCTTTTCTATCTCAGTAAGTTCTGTTATACCAATACAACCAGATGTGAAAATTGCAACAAAATGCAAAAGAGGAATTATTGAATCATAGAATCTACAGTGCAGAAGGAGGCCACTCAGCCCATCGAGTAAGCACCAGGCCTTGGAAAGAGCACTGTACCTAAGCACACCCTTCCACCCTATTCCTGTAACCCTACCTAACCTTTTTGGACTGCTTAGAGACAGTGGACTGGTCCATATTTAAGAACTCAGCGACCAACTTAATGAGTCTGCCACCACCGTCACAGACTTCATCAGCAAATGTGTGGACGACTGCGTGCCAAGGAAAGCAGTACGTGCGTTCCCCAACCGGAAACCATGGCTCAATCACGAGATTGACTCCCTACTGAAGGACAGATCTGAGGCGTTCGAGACAGACGACCCTGACCTATACAAGAAATCCAGGTACGACCTCCGCAAAGCCATCCGAGATGCCAAGAGAGAATATCAAACTAAGCTAGAGTCACAGACAGACTCTCGGCGGTTGTGGCAAGGACTAAACAACATAATGGGCTACAAAGCGAAGCCGAGCAGTATCTCTGGCAGCAGTGCACCCCTCCCCGATGAACTCAATGCATTCTATGCTCGGTTCGAGCAGGTAACCAACAATCCGCTGTCGAGTGCCCCAGCAGCTCATAATTCACCCATACCCACCATCACAGCTTCCGAAGTCAGATTGGCCTTCCTGAAAGTGAACCCTCGGAAGGCGACGGGCCCAGACGGGATCCCTGGTCGTGCACTCAGAGCCTGAGCGGACCAGATGGCAGAGGTATTCACGGACATCTTTAACCTGTCCCTACTCCACTCCGAGGTCCCCACCTACTTTAAGACCACTATCATAGCGGTACCAAAGAAGAACCAGGCAACGTGCCTCAATGACTACCGTCCAGTGGCCCTGACTTCAGTCGTAATGAAGTGCTTCGAGAGATTGATCATGAAGCGCCTCACCTCCATACTCTCAGAACGCCTTGATCCACTGCAATTCGCATACCGCTGCAACCGGTCCACATCAGACACCATTTACCTGGCCCTACACTCATCCCTAGAGCATCTCGAAAACAAGGACTCCTACATCAGACTCCTATTTATTGACTACAGGTCCGCCTTCAACACCATAATCCCCCAGCCAAGCTCATATCAAAGCTCCAAAACCTAGGACTTGGCTCCCCACTCTGCAACTGGATCCTCGATTTTCTGACCAACAGACCACAATCAGTAAGAATGAACAACAACACCTCCTCCACAATAGTCCTCAACACTAGGACCCTGAAAGGCTGGGTATTTAGGCCCCTACTCTACTCCCTGTACACATACGACTGCGTGGCAAAATTTGGTTCCAACTCCATCTACAAGTTTGCTGACGATACAACCATAGTGGGCCAGATCTCGAATAACGACGAGTCCGAATACAGGAGGGAGATAGAGAATCTAGTGGAGTGGTGTAGTGACAACAATCTCTCCCTCAATGCCAGCAAAACTAAAGAGCTGGTCATTAACTTCAGGAAGCAAAGTACTGTACACACCCCTGTCAGCACCAACGGGGCCGAGGTGGAGATGGTTAGCAGTTTCAAATTCCTAAGGGTGCACATCTCCAAAAATCTGTCCTGGTCCACCCACATCGACGCTACCACCAAGAAAGCACAACAGTGCCTAACTCAGGAAACGAAGAAAATTTGGCATTTAACCCTTACCAACTTTTACAGATGCACCATAGAAAGCATCCTATTGGGCTGCATCACAGCCTGGTTTGGCAACTGCTCGGCTCAGGACCGCAAGAAACTTCAGAGAGTCGTGAACACCGCCCAGTCCATCACACGAACCTGCCTCCCATCCATTGACTCCATCTACACCTCCCGCTGCCTGGGGAAAGCGGGCAGCATAATCAAAGATCCCTCCCACCCAGCTTACTTGCTCTTCCAACTTCTTCCATCGGGCAGGAGATACAGAAGTCTGAGAACACGCACGAACAGACTCAAAAACAGCTTCTTCCCCACAGTCACCAGACTCCTAAATGACCCTCTTATGGACTGACCTCATTAACACTACACCCTGTATGCTTCATCCGATGCCAGTGCTTATGTAGTTACATTGTATATGTTGTTTTGCCCTATTATGTATTTTCTTTTATTCCTTTTCTTCCCATGTACTTAATGATCTGTTGAGCTGCTCGCAGAAAAATACTTTTCACTGTACCTCCCGGGATAATAAACAAATCCAATCCAATCCAATCCAAGGGCAATTTATCATGGCCAATCCACCTAACCTGCACATCTTTGGACTGTGGGAGGAAATTGGAGCACCCGGAGGAAACCCACACAGACACGGGGAGGACATGCAGACTCCGCACAGAGAGTGACCCAAGCCGGGAATTGAACCTGCGACCCTGGAACTGTGAGGCAACTGTGCTAACCACTGTGCTAACGTGGTTTACCTGTGAATCCTTTGCATCCAGCCTTGGGATAAGGGGTTGGTTGGTTTCTCTGATGCAATTTATGGAAGAGCTGAGCATCCCAGCAGTGTTCTAAATAGTTCAGAGTATTAAAACCCCACAAAACACCAGGGAGACAGCCTGGACTCAAGGCACACCCACAGTGCTCAGTACAGGTCATCTTACTTAAGGAAAGTCATACTTGCATTGGTTGTAGTTCAGAGAAAGTTCACTGTGCTTTTTTCCTGGGGTGATGGGCTTGTCTTATGAGGAACGGTTGGGCCCATATGCATGGGAGTTTAGGAGAATGAGAGGTGATCTCATTGACAAATCTGAGTCTGAGGGAACTGGACAGGAAACTGAGACGGTGCTTCGCCTAGTGGGGGAATCCAGAACTGCAGGGGGCACAGTTTTAACAGCAACGCCCCCATTGGGTTATTCACGGCTGTGAGACATATTTTGATTGACAAGGGGGCCAAGGGTTATGGAAGCAGACAGAAAAGTAGAGTTATGGCCACAATCAGATCAGCCATAATGGTGGAGCAGGCTCGAGGATCCGAATGGCCTAGTCCTTCCCCTATTTGTTATGCCTTTAAATAAGTGTGAAGGGATGGGGATGGACGTCGAAGGCTCATCTGCCAAAGCTCCACCACATGGGTGGCACAGTAGTACAGTGGTTAGCACTGTCGCTTCACAGCGCCAGGGACCCAGATTTAATTCCTGCTTGGGTCACTGCCTGTGTGGAGTCTGCACGTTCTCCCCGTGTCTGCATGGGTTTCCTCTGGGTGCTCCGGTTTCCTCCCACAAGTCCCGAAAGACGTGTTGTTAGGTAATTTGGACATCCCTCTGTGTACTAGAACAGGCGGCAGACTGTGGTGACTAGGGGCTTTCCACAGTAACTTCATTGCAGTGTTAATGTAAGCCTACTTGTGACACTAATAAAGATTGTTATCTATTGTTATTATTATCCATTGTGACTGCTCTTGTTAGAACAGGGGAAATTATGGGTTTAATTGATAGATAGGCCACTATTTGTACATGTGTGGACCAATCAAAGCCAGTTTCCACACTGTAATTTATTGAGGCAGACAGAAAAGGAGCCACATGATCCAAAAGGTCACTCAGCAACTTTATTAGGTCTTTATCTCAAGAAAGATAATTGTACATAATCAAACTTGATAAAAAGAAACTATTGGTGATTTTGGATCACAACAAAATTAGCCAAAGTATTTTATTTAACAGTTCAAACTTTCAAAAGGCGAATCAGCTTTACATTGAAGACTAGATGGTTTTCCAAATGACCGACTGGAACGTTTAGTCAGTTTGCTTGACTGTAATGCCGACTCTCGTGATGTTGAATTCAACATTCGCCATTGTGACGAATCCTGATGTTTATCATGGACTTCCTGAAGGGCAAAAGAAATCAGTTACACTGGACACACAGTCAGAAATCAAGAGCAGTGACCTTTGCAGAGGTTTGAGAAACTGAATCAAATTAAAACACGCAATGACCAGAGGAGATCTAAAATAAAATGGCCACCCTGACCTCAGACATGGTTGGACTTTTCAACCAATTTGCTGTCTGCTATCCAAAGACAATGACAATCATTTCATTTATAACACTAAATAAAAGGAATAAGGAATAGCCAACAAGCTTATGGATGATATTGAGTAGAAGGCAACGATAGCTAAGGTATGGGGGTAGTGAAGGCTCTTAAGTATCAGGTTAGCGCAGTCACAGTGCATTTGAGCATAGACGATTGTGAATCAAATCCAACTCCCAGACTGATGAAGAACTCTGCGAAGAGCAAGGGAGCCATTCTGAGACAGCATCCTCCTCACACCTGATTATTTGCTGTTTGAGAGACATTGATGTTTCTGTTTGCCTACCAATGAAGGCTTGATTAACAAGGGGATCAGGGGTTATGGGGAGAAGGCAGGAGATTGGGGATGAGAAAAATATCAGCCATGATTGAATGGCGGAGCAGACTCGATGGGCCGAGTGGCCTAATTCTGCTCCTATGTCTTATGGTCTTATGGTCTGTAAAACTCTTTGGGAGGTCCTGCAGCTGTGAAGGGTTCTGTATAAATGCTAGCCTTCATTTGTATGAGTTTCAACTCAAGAAAATTACTAGGGCCGATTCCGACTGAGGACTCACATCTTTGGAGAATGTTGGCCATACCTACAATTTCCTTTAAAGCAATTACCTTCAACTATGTATTAGAGTTAAAGTTTGTGACAATATGTGATTAGTTATAAGAGTACATTTCTTTATCTCTTTATTATTCAAAACTATGTACAAACTAAATGTATAAGGAGACTGGTTTAGAATGTCACATTTTAAACAGTGACTATTGCCATACGGTTATGTTATCTACTCACTCTGTTTAACATTAAGTACAACTTGCATTATAACTCTCTGTATTTTTTTTAATTCATTTTTACGGGATTTGGGTTTCGTTGGCTAAGCCTAATTAATGGTTGCCCATCCCTAATTGCCCTTGAGAAGGTGGTGATGAGCTCCATTCTTGAACCGCTGCAGCCCATGTGGTATGGGTACACCTACTGCTGTTAAGGAGGGAGTTCCAGGATTTTGACCCAGCAACAGGAAGGGGCAGCGATATATTTTCCATGCCAGGATGCTGAGTGAGCTGGAGGGGAACCTCCATGTGATGGGGTTCCCATGTATCTGCTGCCCTTGTCCTTCTAGATGGTAGTGCTCATGGGGTTGGAAGGTGCTGTCTAAGGGGCCTTGGCGAATTCCTGCAGTGCATCTTGTAGGTGGTACACATAGCTGCCACTGTGCGTCGGTGATGGAGGGAGTGAATGTTTATAGAAGGGGTGCCAACCAAGCGTGTTGCTTTGTCCTGGATGGTATCGAGCTTCTTGAAGTGTTGTTGGAACTGCACTCACCCTGGCAAGTGGGGATTATTTTGTCACACTCCTGACTTGTGCCTTGTAGATGGTGGACAGGCTTTGGGGAGTCAGGAGGCAAGTTATTCACTGCAGGATTACTAGTCTCTGACCTGTTCTCGTAGCCACAGTATTTCTATGGCTAGTCCATTTCACATTGTGGTCAATGGTAACCCCCAGGGTGTTGATAGTGGGGGATTCAGTGATGGTAATGCCATTGAAAGTCAAGGGGCATCACAGCTTGGTATGGCAACTGCTCGGCCCAAGATGGCAAGAAACTACAGAGTGTGGTGAACTCAGCCCAACGCATAACACAAGCTTGCCGCCCTCCCATTGATTCTGTCTACACCGCCCGCTGCCTCAGAAAGGCAGACAGCATTGTCAGAGACCCCTCACACCCAAGCTTTGCCCTCTTCCAGACCCTTCCATCAGGCAGAAGATACAGGCATCTGAAGACCCGCATAGACATAGGAACAGCTTCTTCCCCACAGCTACAAGACTCCTCAATGACTCCCCCTCGGACTGATCTGTTCCCTGTAAGAACACTATTCACGACGCCCTATCACGACGCTCTTGCTCGTGTATTTGCTTTGTTTGGCCCTTGTTCCGCACTGTAACCAATCACTGTTTGTTGATGTACTTTGTCGATTATTATTTTTGTCTACTGTGCACATTCCCTTGACCGCAGAAAAATACTTTTCACTGTACTTCAGGACATGTGACAATAAATCAATCAATCAAATCAATCAATCAATCTTATTGGAGATGGTCATTGCCTGGCACTTGTGTTGCATGAATATAACATGCCACTTGTCAGCCTAATCCTGGATATTGCTGCATTTGCATGTGCACTGTTTCAGTGTCTGAGGAACAAAGAACAAAGAAAAGTACAGCACAGGAACAGGCCCTTAGACTCTCCAACCCTGCGCCGACCATGCTGCCCGTCAAAACTAAAATCTTCCACACTTCTAGGGTCCGTATCCCTCTATTCCCATCCTATTCATGTATTTGTCAAGATGCCCCTTAAACGTCATTATCGTCCCTGCTTCCACCACCTCCTCCGGCAGCGAGTTCCAGGCACCCACTACCCTCTGTGTAAAAAAACTTGCCTCGTACATCTACTCTAAACCTTGCCCCTCTCACCTTAAACCTATGCCCCCTAGTAATTGACCCCTCTACCTTGAGAAAAAGCCTCTGACTATCCACTCTGTCTATGCCCCTCATAATTTTGTAGACCTCTATCACGTTGCCCTTCACGTCGTTCCAGTGAGAACAAACCGAGTTTATTCAACCGCTCCTCATAGCTAATGCCCTCCGTACCAGGCAACATCCTGGTAAATCTCTTCTGCACCCTCTCTAAAGCATCCACATCCTTCTGGTAGTGTGGCGACCAGAATTGAACACTATACTCCAAGTGTGGCCGAACTAAGGTTCTATACAGCTGCAACATGACTTGCCAATTCTTATACTCAATGCCTTGGCCAATGAAGGCAAGCATGCCGTATGCCTTCTTGACTTCCTTCTCTACTCAGTTGCCCCTTTCAGTGACCTGTGGACCTGTACACCTAGATTGCATTACCTCACATTTGTCCGGATTAAACTCCATCTGCCATCTCTCCGCCCAAGTCTCCAAACGATCTAAATCCTGCTGTATCCTCTGACAGTCCTCATCGCTATCTGCAATTCCACCAACCTTTGTGTCGTCTGAAAACTTACTAATCAGACCAGTTATATTTTCCTCCAAATCATTTATATATACTACAAACAGCAAAGGTCCCAGCACAGATCCCTGCGGAACACCACTAGTCACAGCCCTCCAATCAGAAAAGCACCCTTCCATTGCTACTCGCTGTAATACAGTTCTGTATCCATCTTGCCAGCTCACCTCTGATCCCGTGTGACTTCACCTTTTGCACCAATCTGCCATGAGGGACCTTGTCAAATGCCTTACTGAAGTCCATATAGACAACGTCCACTGCCCTCCCTGCATCAATTATCTTTGTGACCTCCTCAAAAACCTCGATCAAGTTAGTGAGACACGACCTCCCCTTCACAAAACCGTGCTGCCTGCCTCTCAGTAATACGTCCATTTGCTTCCAAATGGGAGTAGATCCTGTATCGAAGAATTCTCTCCAGTAATTTGCCTACCACTGACATAAGGCTCACCGGCCTGTAGTTGTCGCGAATGGTGATGAACATTTTGCAATCATCAGCGAACTTCCCTGCATCTGACCTTATGTTGGAAGGAGAGAGAGCGGGTAAATGGAGTTGAAATCAGCCCTGATTGAATGGTGGAATGAACTCGATGGGCCGAATGGCCTTACTTCCGCTCCTATGTCTTATGGTCTTATGGTCTTAAGGAAGGTCATTGATGAAGCATCTGAAGATGATTGGGCCTAGGACATTACCCTAAGGAACTCCTGCAGTGATATACTGGAGCTGAGATGATTGACCTCCAACTACCACAACCATCTTCCTTTGTGCCAGGTATGACGCCAACCAGTGTAGAGCTTTCCTCCTGATTCCCATTGACTCCAGTTTTGCCAGGGCTTCTTGATGTAATACTTGATCAAATGCTTCCTTGAGTCAAGGGTAGTCACTCTCACCTCACCTCTGGACACACAAGTGCAGGAAGAGATTGGGGCACTATTTAAAAACTTACCAATGAGGGTGTCCTCGAGTCCCTCGCACCCCACCTCATAAGGCGTCTCGCGAGATTTAACGGCCTCATCGTGTCTCGAGTCGGGCGCAACAAGGCCAATAGAGTGCGGCCCTAATTCTATATACTGGCAGAGTTCCCCATAAGTGCAAGGAGTAATTGACAGACTTTAACTGGACCGACCACATAAAAACTGTGAGCACAGGGTCAGAGACTGGGTTTCTGTGGCGAGTCACGCACTTCCTGACTCCACAAGCTTTCCCAGGTCTCTCAGCATCCGTCCTGTCAAACCCACTCAGACTCAGTAGGTTTCAATTAGACCTGCTTGCCCAATAACATGCACCCTCCACCACCCCTAGCGCCGTTGGACTTGCATTAGTGAGATTGGGCAGCACGGTAGCACAGTGGTTAGCACAGTTGCTTCACAGCTCCAGGGTCCCAGGTTCGATTCCTGGCTTGGGTCACTTTCTGTGCGGAGTCTGCACGTTTTCCCTGTGTCTGCGTGGGTTCCCTCCGGGTGCTCCGGTTTCCGCCCACAGTCCAAAGATGTGCAGGTTAGGTGGATTGGCCATGCTAAATTGCCCTTCGTGTCCAAAAAAAAGGTTAGGTGGGGTTACAGGGATAGGGTGGAGGTGTAGGGATAGGGTGGAGGTGTAGGGATAGGGTGGAGGTGTGGGCTTAGGTGGGGTGCTCTTTCCAAGGGCTGGTGCAGACTCAATGGGCCAAATGCCCTCCTTCTGCAGTGTAAATTCTATGATTCTATGGCACTTCCCATCGTATAATTAGCTCTAAATTTGAACAGACTGATTGGTTTCCGTTCAATGGAATGATGGAAGGTTTTGACTACAAGAATTCTCATCTGAGTATAAATAGGCAAAGGAATCAGTAATGCTGATTAACATAGGAACAGGGAGTAGGCCATTCAGCCCAGCGAGCCTCCTCCACCAGTTATTATGATCATGGTGGGCTGGACACTTCAATACGTTTTACATCCGCTATTTCCATAAATCCGTAGGTTATTGTTAATCAGAAATCTATCAATCTCTGCTTTAAACATGCACAATGGCTGAACTTCCACAGCCCTCTAACGTAGAGAATTCCAAAGATTCTTGAACATGGTATATTCTGGACACCATAGGATTCCTACAGGGCAGAAGGAAGCCACTCGACCCATTGTGTCTGCACCGACCCTCCGAACAAGCACCCTACCTGGGCTCACTCTCCCCACCCTATCCCCCGTAACCCCGCAACCCCACCTCACCTGCACATCTTTGGACTGTGGGAGGAAATGGAGCACCCGGAGGAAACCCACGCACACGAGGAGAAAGTGCAAACTGCACACAGTGAACCTGAGTCCGTGGTGCTGTGAGGCAGAGTGCTAGCTACTGTGCCACAGTGCTGCCCTGGTTAATATTAACTCACGTATGCATGCAGAATTACACAGCACAGAAAATAACGTCATATATATTGTGCGCGATTCCCCGGAAACATTTCCAAGTGCCGTAGCGAGTGGGAATTGCTGCAAGTTTCCCGGCGTTCGGCACTGCGAGGCCGGCAACGCTATTCAACGTTAATTGGTCCACTTAATGAGACCTTATGGGCTTACCGCTCTGAATGCCAGCTCGCCAGCTGTTTCGCCGGAACCGCGCTCGCCAGCCCCCCGCTAACAACGTCGAGCAACATTTAAGCTGCGCTTGCTCAACCAACCCAACCAGCTCGCAACAATAGCGCTGAGGAGACCGGGGCCTAGATTCAGGGATGCTAGATGCAGTGGAGGCCAGGAGGGATGTCCTGTTACCCTGAGGGTCCTGGAGGGTGAGCCACAAGGCAGCCAGTGCCGCCTGGGATGAGGTAGCGGCAACAGTCAGCTCAGGCAGTGTGACCATGAGGACTGGCCTCCAGTGTCGGAAGAAGGTCAACAACCAGTCCTCCTGGTCACACTGCCCGAGCTGACTGCTCATCAACGACCTACAATGGGCAGCACAAGTGAGTAGACACCAACATCTCACCCCCAACCCCCCAGGGAGCATCCCCTGAGGTGACCCCAATCCCCAACCCTCCTTCCATCCCCCTCCCCCTTCAGCACTCGCTCCAACCACCCCTTCAATCCTTTCTTCACACACACCCCCACCACCACTGTGAACCATGTGTGTGGCTAACGATGCCCTCTCTGTGTCCCCTCAGGAAAAGCTCTCGCATACTCGGCGGGAAACTGGCGGTGGGGTGCCGGTCTTGGGAATCTTCACCTCCTTCGAGGAGAAGGCCCTGGAGGTGACCGGTGTGGCCGAGGACAGGGCGGTCACCCACGCGGAGGCTGGCGGACGACGCAGAGGTGAGGAACCACCGAGCTCCACCGGAGGACCTGTCAAACGTGAGTAGTGATTGCCTTACTGACTGACACATCCCTCCCACTGACCCCATGTCCATTCTCCCACAGGTCCTCCAGCCTACGGCGCCGGCCCCGGGCAGCCCCCCCCCCCCTCCTAAATCCGAGGAGAACACTACGGAGGAGAGCTCCGAGGATGCAACTGTTATAGTCACGGCACAGCTGTCATCCCCACCCTCCACCAGCGCAGATACACGCACCTCGATGGGAAATGTTAGTGGTCAGGCTTCTGGGGCACAATCTGGTGAGCACCACACTGCGGCTGATGTACATCAGGTGGAGGCAGGAACCCCAGACGAGGCAACAGGCGGAGGGCTGCTGTATCCCAGGACCCAGCTGGGTCCCAGCTTGATGCTGAGCCTCTGGTACAGGACGTGGTCGGGGTGTTCAGAGGGAGATGTCAGCGTCACTCCAGCAGATCCATAGCTGATTGGAGGAGTCCCAGAGGCTACGGGCACAGGAGATGTCGCTGGCAATGTGTGGCACCGAGGCCAACACTGCTGGGGTGGCGACCACAGTGGAGAGCCTGGTGCACGACATCGGCACCATGAGTGAAGGTGTCTTCGGCAGTCTCACATACACCATGACTCTCACATAAAGCATAAAAAAGATAGCTTTTCAAGTATAAATGACCAGGGCCCAAAGTTCTATCCTAATAATGATTATAATCTTTATTCGTGCCATAAGTAGGCTTACATTTAACACTGCAATGAAGTTACTGTGAAAATCCCCTCGTCGCCACATTCTGGTGCCTGTTCGGGTACACAGAGGGAGAATTCAGAATGTCCAATTCACCTAATTGGTGAATTAGGTGAACAGGCCTTTCGGGACTTGTGGGAGGAAACCGGAGCACCCGGAGGAAACCCACGCAGACACGGGGAGAACGTGCAGACTCCGCACAGACAGTGACCCAAGCCGGGAATCGAGCCCAGAACCCTGGCGGCGTGAAGCAACAGTGCTAACCACTGTGCCACCGTGCCAGCATCTCTGACAGTGCAGCAATTGCCCTCAATACTGCGCCAAAACGTCAACCTGAATTAAATGCTGAAGTCTTTGGAGTGGGGCTTGCACTGGGATGATATGCATAAGCAACGATGTAAATAGTAATGTAAACGACCTCCAACCAGTAGGTGACAGTGTAAAACTACCATGTGACTGTACCTGGAGGAGTCTGGCGATAGTCGTGTTAGTGGATATTCATACTAGGTTCATTTATCATAATTAGTAGTTTGTAATATATTTCTCATAGTTATCTGAACCACGCATTTATTTTATAATAAATATTAACTAGTCAAGAACTAGACGTTCCATTGTGCATAATTCCTATGGGACAAGCACCTAGAAGTGAGAGTGCTACCAACTGAACCACAGTTAACACCTTCTTACTCCTTTAGAGTCATTTATTTCAGCGCGAATATTAACTCCTTTTAGCATCCTGCATGCTCATCAAACACAGCACATTTAACAACTTATTGACGAAGCTTTTCAAATTAGAATGTGACTTATACCGATGCCATAAAAATACGTCCAAAGGAACAGAAAACGCAGTGTGCATAAGGTAGGTTTTCTTTAAAATATCACAATAAAACCCAGAAAACGGGTCTTTGTTTCCCGTTGTCCCTGAAACAATGGTCGTAATTCGAAGAGACACTCTGAGCAAGCACCACAACAGGAAACTCCTGTATAAAGTTCCTTCAATTGGGAGCCATTGTTATGAGCAGAGAGTGGTTCAGGATCAACAAGCAATCAAAAAATCAAGGAGATATGTGCATTTTGTATTTACGCTTAAAACTCTACTGTCTTTGAAGAGGCATATTTGCTTGGTGGACGACTATAGGAACATTGACTGGTGATTCCAGACCATTGGTTACACTGTTATCAGTGAAAATATTTATTTTCCCACTCTCACCATTCTGCGGAATGAGCAAAAGAGCATTTGATTCGTACCAGTTAGTGACGCAGATCTGGCACTCATTCTTGTACGTTATCCCGTTTGTTCCACATATTGGCCTGCTTGGAATTATACATTCAGGAAACATGGTAATGTATCTCATGCAGTCTGGCTGGAACAGAGAAGAGAATCACTGATGTCTGTTTAAAGTCAAGGTACTCACACACGGCATGAAGCAGAAAGTGAAACACATGCTTCTTACCTTCCTCTCTTCTTGGTAAGAATAACCTGCTGATGAATGAATACAAAAGTCATTCCCAGGGCCAGTAATTTACATGATTTCCAGTAAAAGATTTTCAAAACTTTTAGTTGCACAGTTTAAAGATCAACAACACGTCCAAGACACTTCAAAGCAGTACCCACTTCGAGAGGGCTCTCTGCGAAAGGTTTAAGAAAGAATTTGTATTCATTGAGCACCTTTCAGATCTCCGGTTGCCTAAAGCGCTTGATAACCCGCACGATATTTTTGAAGTGTAGTCACTGTTGTGATGTCGGCAAAGTTGCAACCAAAACCGCACGCAGACGGGTCTCAAGAATAACATTGTGATAATGACCAGGTATCCTCAAAGCGGCTATCAGTGGTGGAGTGCCACTGCATAGTGACTTGCCTGCTCTTAAAGTGGAAAGCACCTTTCTCGCCCGACCTTCCTGACTCAGGCCGTGGGAAGCTGAAGAAGCGAAGCTTGTCCACGGCTCCAGCGGCAAAAGGAGCAGACAAAGGAGGAGACGCACCAGCTGCCATGAAGCAGATGAGTTTAAAGGCCCCATTGAAAGGGAGAAGGGAAGTTTCTAAGATGAGTGAATGGGATTTGGCGGTGGGAGTTCGGACATTGGCAATGGAGGGGGAGGGGATCTGAACATTGGTGATGTGGGAAGTCCAGACATATGGGGGAGAGGGGGGTGTCTGGACATGGGGGTGGGGTCAGGTCAGGTGGGAGGATGGGGAGCCTGTGTGGATGGGGGTGTGGAATGCCATGGGGGGGATTCTTTGTTGAGGGTTTTGTGGAGGGGTCCTCTGGGGTCATGAGAGTGGGGGGGGGGGGGGGGTGAACCGTGCAAGGCTTGGTCTTGGTCTTTTAAATAGTTAATTTGAAGTTAGAAATGCATTTATTCTTCTTAATGTTTTCAGAATAACTATGGGCGGGATTTTCCGCTAGCGCTCCTTGGCGTGTTTCATGGCGGCAGAGGTGGCATTGGCTGGCAACAGGATCTGCCAGTCCCGACACTGTCTACAGCATTTCCCATTATTTGCACTCAGCAGTGAATATCAGCCGATAAGTATAAAACTGGCTGGACATCAAACGTTAACAACTGAGATTGCTTTGTATATGGTTCCCGGCCCAGCGCACTTCTGGACAATTGTCCGGTAAACTCTTATGTTGGAACGTCCAGGAGGGATTCCCCAGCATATCTTTGGGGCACCCCCCCCAAATCCTCCACTGTGAAGCCAGGAATTTATGGCCCAAGCTTTTTTAAAGTGACGTTTGGCTGATTGTCAAATATTGCCCCGAGGAGGACTTCCCTCCTCATCTCTGAAGTAGAGGCATGGGATCTTACTATGTCCAACTGAGAGGGGAATTGGGAACTGATTTTCACATCAGCACATCACCCAGACCACTGTTATAAGCTGCCCAGAGTTAAGCCAAAAAGCATGTAGAACCCAATGGATGTTTCAGGCAACTTTTTACAATAACAGAAAGTAAAAACACATTTCCATGACGTGTATCAAGGTAGAAATCTCATATAATGATACAGCTTGGGGCCAAAATTTGATCTTCTAAGTTTTTTTCCCATTTAAGCTACATGGGAAAGTTCAGTAAATTGGAGAACTCTTGCTGCTGTCCTAATCTAGCATCAAGCCAGCATTTTGAGAGGCGTTTATAGGGTGTTTCCAGGGTGCCCTGTAAATTCCAGCAGGATGCTAAATTGACACTGCAGACTCAATAGGCTGAATGGCCTCCTTGAGCACTGTAAATTCTATGATCTAGGAACATTCTGAAAAGTCCGAGCCTCCATGCCGAAATTGAGATCGGCGCGGGGGCGGAGAACGGGTGTCAAACAAGAGATCGGGTCCGACGCCGCCGCCAATCGCGCGCGCGCACGGTCGACCGCCCCCGCCGCGATTCTCCAAGGTCAACTGGCCGAGTTCCCGCCGGTGTGGTGCTCTCACAGTTCCACCCGGCGGGTACTCGGCGTGGCAGCTGCAGACTCAGTCCGCGGCTGCCCTGGTGGGGGGGCGGGGGGATCATTCACCAGGGTGGGGCCTCCAGGATGGCCAGGCTACTGATCGGGTGCCACCGATGCATGGGCGCGCGCGATCTGGGGGTAGCCTATGTTTTCAGTGCCGGTCTGCAGTGTGGGCCGGCCATGCCGCGCAGGGCGGGTAACACAGGCCGCGCCGCGTGCATGCGCAGACCCCCGACCGGAAGTGCAGGGCCCTGTATCGGAGCCGGAGCTGCGAGGGCTACTCTAGGGCCCTGCCAGCCCCCTGCAAATCGAAGAATCACCCTGGACTTTGAAAGCAGGTACAGGTTTTATAAAGTGACCAATAAAACGCATCAGTAAACAGAAATTTAATCCAGTCGGATTTATGATGGCAGCAACTTGGCTGAGTTAGCCATGGGCCAGTAGTAGCAGGCATGCCTCCAGGTTAGAAAGTTAGGTGCTCTGGTCCCACCCCAAAGACTTGAATGAAAAACACAGACTGACTGTCTCAATGACATCTTTCAGATGACATGATAAACCACAACCCCATGTGCTCTCTCACAAAGTTGTAAAAGATCTTACATTACCATTTTACTCAATGTCCCAGTCAATGTTTGCACTTTAACTAAAACAGTGGGCGCAATTCTCCACTCCCGCGCCGAAGTGACCGCGCCGTCGTGAACGCCGTCGAGGTTCACGACGGCGCGAAACGGTCCCGGTCCCGACCGATTCAGGCCCTGACAATGGGCCAGGATCGGGGCCGCGTCATCTACAAGCACCAGGCCTTGTCGCCCGCGTAAAAGTGGTGCCGCATAGATGACGCGGCCGGCGCCGCATAACGGGCATCACCCGCGCATGCGTGGTTGCCGTCCTCTCTAAATCCGCCCCGCAAGGAAATGTCTGACGGATCTTGCGGGGCCGCGGAAGGAAGGAGGTCCTCCTTCAGAGAGGACGGCCCGACGATCGGTGGGCACCGATCGCGGGCCGCCCCACATCTGAGGTACCCCCCGGTGCAGGATCCCCCCTCGCCCCCCCCCCGCAGGCCGCCCCCCCCAGCGTTCACGCACCGCTCACGACAGCAGGGACCAGGTGTGGACGGCGCCGGGGGGGAACCCGCCGTTTTGGCCTGAGAATAGCGGGGGTGCCGGAGAATCGCCATTTTGGGTGTCTCCGGCGATTCTCCGGCCTGCGGCCCGCGAAACTCGACCGGGCCGTTCCCGCCGCTTGGGAGAATCGCGGGAGGGCGTCGGACCGGCGTCCCGGGAAATTTTGGCGGCCCAGGCGATTCTCCCAACCGGCGTGGGAGTGGAATCGCGCCCAGTATATTTGGTCACTAACTCATTATGGTTTGTGATCCTCTCTGTGCACAGATAGGCTGCTGCAATTCCAGGTTACTATAGTCGCTACTCACCGGGCACAATTAACGGAAATTAAACAGAGTCCCATGTCGGGGCCATTTAGCCGCGTTTCCCAGCGCTGGAAACTGGGACTCCACTTAATTTCTGGGCCTCAGCAAGGAAGGCCCCGCCGACGCTACACTTCATCCCATTTCCTGCACTAACAAACTATCGCTAGACCCCCCCCTCATCTGTCCTCCCGCATCACACCTCATAAGGGTACGGTCTGATCCCAGGTACAGGATAGATGTCACCTGGGCGCCTTGGTGGTGCTGCCACAGTGCCCAGGTGGCATCACCTGGGTGGCAGGATACTACCCTACATACAGCCTGACCACCCAGGGGCCCCCGATTGTCTGGAAGACCCCCAAGTGCCAGTACGCCCGGTCCACGCTTGTGGAAACCAGAGCTAAACGGCGCTCAGTCGGAGTCTCTAAGGCAAGGCTGTTTGATCCTAGGTGCTGGGTAGATTCGTCGTAGACTAACTACTCACTTGAATATGCTAATCTAGATCCCGACTTCAATGGGATCAAGATCGCTGCGCCTTGCACGTCGGGTGCGACCAGACCGATAGATGACGCCAAGCAAAAATATTTTCCTGGCTATAAAGCATGTGACTCAAGGTCATGAATGGTGCTGTATACAAATGCAAATTCTCTCTTTCATTCTTCGCCCATCAGGGGAAGTAAAATAAAACAGTTAGCAGTTTCTTCATCTCAATCCAGCCGCTGCTCCTTCTTTCAGAGTGAGAGATGGACATTCTGAATTCCTGTTGCCTTGAAGGTTGAGAATGCACTGTTATTTAGATAATGCCATCACTGAGATATGGAGTAGGGTCACCTGTCGAGCAGCAAACAGGCGGTCCACTCTGCCTCAAAGTGCTGAATATTGAATGGCATTATTTTTAATACAGTAAGCAGTCTTACAACACCAAGTTAAAGTCCAACAGGTTTGTTTCGATGTCACTAGCTTTCGGAGCGCTGCTCCTTCCTCAGGTCCACATCATTATTTTTAATAATAGTTATTATGTTTACATAGGCAGAAAATGCCCATTTGTCCACAGCATGGTCCCACAAACAGCAAACGTATGAAAGCAGTGCTTAAACTCTGCCTGCAACGAACAACCTTGCCTCAATGCTTCATTTGAAAAATGGCTCCTCCACCAATGCAGCACTCTTATAGTACTGCACTGGAATTTCAGCCCAAGTTATGAAATAGCTGATTGGCTAGATGTAAAATGAAGTGTCAGAAACTGTACTAACTGCTCCAAAACACAATGGGAATAAATTTGTCTTCAGCGGTAGCACAAATGGGCAATAGCAAATCAGTAGAAAATAAATTCAGGCAGGATTTAAAACCCCGTTTGTCACTTCTGGCTTTCTGTACAATTGCCATGGGAGTGGGTTGACTTTTGGAGGAACAAGGTGCCAATGTAGCAATTAAGAATGTAATTCAATACTTGCTATCCTTCCTCAGTCTACCCTCTACGTGACTCGTATCCCAAATTACTGTGGTTGACGCTTAACTGCTCAACAAAATAGCCTAGAAAGCCATTGAGTTCTACACCACCTTATGGCGGTAGCTACATTTTGGAGATAAATGCCATCTTCACCCACAGCAGCCACATCGCAAGAAAGAATAATAAAAAAAACAGTTCATGACACAGAACTTGAAATGAGAACTAGGATCACAGTCTTCAACAAGTCAACTGATTCAATAATGCCAGCCCTAACGGCACTGTACTTGCTGTGCTCCACAGGACATTTCTGCTCCTGCTGTGACAGCTGATCTCACTAGATCCATACATGTGATTAGAATATGATTCCTGCTGCACCTTTTTCATGGCATGTTGACTGCTATAATAATTGGAAGCAGAGGGAGAGTAGTGCTGATGGTGGTGGTGGGGGGGGGGGGGGTGGATGCTTGGGAGGGGTATCTGGAAACGGTTGTTTTTAAAAAAATATTTTTATTAGGGTATTTGCAAGTTTTTATAACAATATCAATGACATAAACATGGTACAATAAACATTTCCACCCCCATCCCAATCTTCACACACCCCAACCATAAAACAACAATCCGGCCCTCCCCCCCACCATCCCTTTGGAATACTGCATCTGCTGACATTTTAATTTTCCCCGTGAACCCTAACATTGACCCTCTTAAGGCGAACTGTATTTTCTCGAGACTGAGAAACCCAGCCATGTCACTAACCCAGGTCTCTACACTCGGGGGCTTCGAGTCCCTCCACATTAATAAGATCCGTCTCCGGGCTACCAGGAAGGCAGAGGCCAAGACGTCGGCCTCTTTCGCCCCCTAAACTTTCGGCTCTTCCGACACTCCAAAGATCGCCACCTCCGGACCCGGCACCACCCGTGTTTTGAGTACTGTGGACATTGCCTTCAGCTTCGGGCATGTGGACATGGTTTGCTGGGCTTCCCGTGTACCTCGCACACCTGTCCTCTACCCTGAAAAACTTGCTCTTCCGAGTGAGCGGTTGTTTTTTAATGAGACTCTTTTACGCGCAAAATTAAATTGGCAGTTCATCAGTGGAAGCTGGGCATTGAATCTGGCCACAGCTAACCCCTCTCGATGAAGACAACTTGGATTTTTTTTCTGGAAGAGATGGAGAAGGGGACGAAAATTTTTATATGAGGCTGAAAAGAAATAAAGATGGTAGGAGGTTGCTCACCGAGCCACCAGCAACTCCCTGCCTGTGAGCTGTGGGAGTCAACGTGGGAAAGATGCCCTGGTCCGAGGAAGAGTATCAATTAAAATGAAGCCTCTGGTAATATCACACATGCTACAAAACATTGTGATCCATATTATATTACTACTTCTGATAGCAATGTTATATTGCTTTGTGCAGTTTACGTTGCTCATTTACTTCTTGCCAGGATGATCTTTAACTCGATGCTGATTTACACTCGTAGTCTTCCAGAGCAAATACTTTATTCAGCGATGTTGACAAACTAACTGTGAGTTTGTTGTCTCTCCAATGCTTAAACTAGATTAAATAAGAAGCACTTATGATTGACTACACCTGCGCTGAGCTGTCTTTGTCTACCTGTGCTCACTAGTCCCTGTCCTTGCGAAGGGGCGGATCTTGGCTTCAGTCTGTCTCTTATACCCGTCTCTTGTGCTGCCTTTTGTGATTACTTAGCTGTTATGTCTATACATTAACCCCTTGTGTACATACAGATATGCAAATCACTACAATCCAGACATAATGTATCAATGAAGGAAGAATGAATGGTCTTTATTTTGGCCCCCTCATGAAGATACCACAATCACAGGCACTAATTCAAGTTTTTTTTATTATTCATTTACGGAATGTGGGTGTCACTGGTTATGCCAGCATTTATCCCCATCCCTACTTGCCCTTCAGAAGGTAGTGGTAAGTTGCCTCCTTGAACCGCTGCAGTCCTTGAGCTGTAAGTACACCCACTGTGCTGTTAGGGAGGGAGATCCAGAATGTTGCCCCAGCGACAGTGAAGGAATGCGATCTATTTCCAAGTCAGGTTGGTGAGTGGCTTGGAAGGGAACCTCCAGGTGGTGGGATTCCCAGGTATCTGCTGCTCTTGTCCTTCTAGATGGTAGCGGCCACGTGTTTGGAAGGTGCTGCCTAAGGAATCTTGGTGAGTTCCTGCAGTGCATCTTGTAGATGGTACACACGGCTGCCACTGTTCATCGGAGGGTTTGAATGATTGTAGAAGGTGGTGGTGGTGGTGGGGGACGGGGGGCAATCAAGCGGGCTGCTTTGTCTTGGATGGTGTTGAGCTTCTTGAGTGTTGTTGGAGCTGCACCCATCCAGGCAAGTGGAGAGTATTCCATTACACTCCTGACTTGTGCCTTGTAGATGGTGGACAGGCTTTGGGGGGGGGGGGGGGGGGGGTCAAGAGGTGAGCTACTCGCCGTATGATTCCTTGCCTTTGACCTGACCTGGTAGCCACAGTATTAATGTGGCTAATCCAGTTCAGTTTCTGATCAATGGTAACCCCAAAAATGTAACTCCACAAGACATCAAGAACAGTTGAGTGCACTGGCCATCGCAACGGTTATGGATCCTGATGATATTCTGGCTGCTGTACTAAAGACAGGTGTTTCAGAACTAACCAGGCCTCTAGTTAAGATGTTCCAATACACCCAGTGGTGGAGAAGATTATCCTGATTTGTCCTGTCTAAAAAAAAAAGCAGGTCAAATCAAATTTGGAGAATTACTGCCCTATCAGCCTACCCTCAATCATCAGCACAGAGATGGAAGAAATGTTAACAGTGCTATTAAACACTACTTATTCACCAATAACCTGCTCACAGATACTCAATTTGGGTTCCACTAGATCTATTTGACTTCAAAATGGTTACAACCTTGGGTCAAACATGGGTCGAAGAATGAAATTCCCCAGTTGAGGGAAGAGTGACTTGCCCTAGGCATCAAGGTGGCATTTGATCAGTTATGGCATCATCATTAAAACTGAAATTGGTTTGAATTCAGAAGCAAAACATTCTGGTTTCTGGAGCTGCAACTAACGCGAGGAAAGGTGGTTACGGTGACTGGGGACGATAGTCTCAAAACATTGCTGCAGAGATGCCTCAGGATAACATCCTAGACGCTAAAATGTTCCGCTACTTCATCCATCCCTCCTTCATAAGGTTCAGAGTGTTTGCTGTTGATTACGCAGAGTTCAGTTCCATTCATGATTCCCCAGATGATGAAGCAGTTCATGACCATGTGCAGCAAGAATCTGGACAACAGCCACGCTCAGGCTGGTAAGTGACAATTTTCACCAGGAAATGATCATTTCTAACCACCTCACGTTGATTTTCACTGGCATACCATTAATCAATCCCCCAGCAAGTCAAGTCATTTGGCAAGTCAACTGTTTAAGGGAATCTGGATGGACATGTGACGGAGAAAGGAATATAACGTGAGTGAGCAGGGCAGCAGGTGCGTGAGAATACCATCACATCTAAGTCATGCACCATCTTCACTTATATATTACCATCTTTTGACTGAGCTAAAATCCTGGACATCCCGATCTAATAGCTCCGTGAAAGCATCTTCACCATGCAGACTATTGCTGTTCATGAAGGTCCACCACCGCTTTCTCAGCTGGACTTGCCCAGATGTGCAAACATCCCAAGAATGAATCATTGAACAGCAGGTTGAAAGCAGGCTTATGACTGGTACAGTTAGAGTTGTAAAGAGCATCGCCTGTTCCTTTTGCAGCTTCAACAACCTTGTAGGTAAGCTGATATGTGGTAACATTATGACCACAAGTGCAAATGAGTGAAGGTTATGGAACTCGCCCATTCATAGCTGTGAGATAGTGAGCACATGGGATGCTGAGCTGACCTAAGTTTACATAAACTGGCAGTAAAGGCAACGGAATGCTGGACAGCAGTGCTGCTGAGGGTTAAAAACCCAGACTTGTAACATGAAGTTAGGGAAGACCAGGGCTCTGTGGTATTATCATACATGAAGGCAATACAAGGGTCAATGAAATGTATACAGACAGCCACTAGAGGGAGCTAGTCCTATCATTTGTTTATTTATTTATTTAAGTATACAAGGGATGATGCAACGCCTGGTGGGTCAGATGATAGAAAAGATGGTAACAGAAGCTTAGAGACGATGATGAGGTATGAGAGAGAGCAGTTGTGTATTTGAGAGTTCTGCAGTTAGAGATAGCATAGTTTAATGTAGAAACCTTCTACTTTAGGAATGTGAACAAATCTTAGTTAGTAGTGTAATAAATAAGTTTTGCTTGTTAACAAAGCTTTGTGTTCTTTATTCAACACTGTGCATCCGAACCATCCAGGTAAAGCAAAGCAGAGAACAACACAGGCTCATCACCGGAGCCTCTGCTGAGCTTAGCAACTGTAATGTGAGGTTTCCCCGCAGTCCAGGCGCCTGTAACAATCATTCTCTGGAACAAATACGTGAGATAAAGACACTGCACCCAAAATCCTCTTTCCTGGCAGCATATAAGGCAACAATTCCAAGCTTATCTCTTCAGCAGCATATCCAACAGAACATCTCACCGCATCTAATAAAGTCCCATAGAACAATGGGCGATCTGCGAAGTTTGAAACTGCAGTGGGAGATAGAATGTGCCGGAGTCATGGTTCTATTGCATAGGCAACATCCAGATCCATTCAAATTATTGCCAGCACAAGATTATTGCTTTGAAAACGGATAACCAAATAAAACAGCCCAAGGTATTTTCCAAGAGCATTATTAAACAAAACGTTACACTGAGCTCCTTAGGGAGGTGTTCGGCTGAAAGCGTGAGGAAAGAGGTCCATTTTAAGAAGTATCTAAAAGGACGACATGTGTGAAGGTGGAGCTGAAGTTTAGTGAAGGAATTCCAGAGCTTAGGTCTTTGTGACCTGAAGGCAGGGCTGGCCATGGGTGCAACGCTGACAATAAGGGATGTATGTGCAAGATGGCAGAATTGGAGCAGGGCAGAGATTCTAAGGGGTGCAATGATTGAATGAGATTGGAGATAAAGAATAGTGATGCCATGAGCGTCCATTCAAATGTAAATTAATTCCAGGTCAGAGGGTATAATGTTAGGAATGGGTTAACAGACCTTCCAATGAAATACTAATTTGATGTCAATTATCCAATAGAAGTCACTGATATATAAAGGGGTTACAGGTGGCATGGTGGAGTTTGTATGTGAGGAAGGAAGGAAAGGAAAGGATTGGATTGGATTGGATTGGATTGGATTGGATTGGATTGGATTGGGGCCCAGAGGGCGACTGTCCATATCAGCTGCCCAGTGTCGGGAGCGCAGGGTGCACGAGGCGCTCTGTAGCGGGTTGCGGGGCTCACTCGCGTATGTCGCCCCTCACCCCCTCTGGGGGCTGCCGGAATCAGTCACATCATAATTGAAGGTTCTTTTGTTTTTCTGGCTTCGTAGATAGTTCAGGCAGTGCCCTATTGGGCCCCCTCTTCACCAACCCTCCGACTCCCTCCCTCCCACCATCCTCCTTCCTTTCCCCTCGGTTGGTACAGAGGTGAGGGTATCTGGTCTCTCCAGCGCAAGGTTTAGTGCTTGTACCATTTTGGTTTTTTTGTAGCAACGTGTTGTGAACTGTTTGAATAATCAGAGTATCCACCCCCCTCCCCGTACATTGGTACTGAGGGGAGGGTACCCTGTTTCTCCAACACAAAATGTGTGTTTGTACCGTTTGGCCTTGTATATATTTTTTACTGTTTTAATAAAATGATATGGCTAATCCACCTAACCCACACACCTTTGGACTGTGGGAGGAAACTGGAGCACCCGGAGGAAACCCATGGGGAGAACGTGCAGACTCTGCTCAGACAGTGACCCAAGCTGGGAATCGAACCTAGGACCCTGAAGCTGTGAAGCAACAGTGCTAACCATTGTACTACTGTGCTGCCCACTTTGACTCCAGCTTAATAATAGTGCAGCTATTCTTTCATCAAGAAAACAAAATGGTAACATATCGAAGGGGATGAGAGAAATTGAAATCTATAACCAGCTCAATGAAAAGGAACTTACCCATGATACAGGACAAGAACAGGGAGAGAAGAGTAAAAGCAGAGAATGGTTTCATTCCCCTGCAGCGGACGCACTGGGTCAGTTGCAGGCAATCGTCTTCTTGTATCGACACTTGTCTCTCAGTGTTACACTGCACATGGTGGAGCTGCTTTATATAAAGGGGCGGATGGTCACTGACTCATTCAGCAATGTGAAACACAGGAGGAAAACATGGACTAAGGATGGCCAAGTGTATGTGTGAGGCAACAGTCATTGGTACTAAACTGGGACAAGTGCTACAATGTTGAACAATGCACAGGTCCAGGACAGGAAGAACCTACAAGGATACAATCACTTGAAGGCCACCCAGAGTTGCCATCCTTTTACTGACGTACACAAGCCCTTTCTCTCACTCCCCTCCTCCCTGAGGCTGAATGTAACAAATACTGGCAACTAGTCACATCCTTTTGTATAAAGGTTCGGTGAAGTTCTCCTGCCTCCCCACAGCACACTGTGTACTGGGAGGGAATGGCAACAGTCATGACACGAGAGCTGTGACTATCTTGTAGTTTGCTCCAGGAATCTTACAGTGGCTAACTGTACATAAACTCTAGAAAGAACTTGAATTAATAAACTAGGTTACAGAATGTACACCCATTTTCCCCTGACGGCCGAGGCACAGCAGGCCTTCGCCCGTATCAGAGCAGATATCGCCACGGCCGGGATGCACGCAGTGGACAAGACACTGCCCTTTCAAATAGGACGTCGCCCTAGCCGTCACATGAAGGCTACCGACCGTTGGTCAGTGAGGACAGTCACCCTCGTCACCCTAGCCGTCACCCTCAATCAGGCAGGCAGACCCGTGGCATTCTTTTCCCGCGCCCTTCATGCCTCTGAAATTCGGCACTCATCCGTCGAAAAAGAGGCCCAAGCTATCGTTGAAGGCATTGGAGGCATTACCTGGCCGGGAGGAGATTCACTCTCCTCACTGACCAACGGTCGGTTGCCTTCATGTTCAATAACACACGGCGGGGCAAGATCAAAAACGATAAAATCTTGCGGTGGAGAATCGAGCTCTCCACCTATAATTTCGAGATTTTGTATCGCCCTGGCAAACTCAACGAGCCCCCAGGCTCCCTATCCCGAGGTACATGTAGACAGACTCCGGACCCTGAACGACAGCCTTTGTCACCCGGGAGTCACATGGTTGTCCCATTTCATAAAGGCCCGCAACCTGCCCCACTCCGTCGAGGAAGTAAGGACAGTCACCAGGGACTGCCAGGTCTGTGCGGAGAGCAAGCCTCACTTCTACCAGCCGGACCGTGCGCGCCTGGTGAAGGCCTCCCACCCTTTGAACGCCTCAGCGTGGATTTCAAAGGGCCCCTCCCCTCCACCGACCGAAACACGTATATTCTCAGTGTGGTTGATGAGTACTCCAGATTCCCCTTCGCCATTCCATGCCCCGATATGACGTCTGCCAACGTCATCAAAGCCCTAAACACTATCTTTACTCTGTTCGGTTTCCCCGCCTACATCCACAGTGACAGGGGATCCTCATTCATGAGCGATGAGCTGCGTCAGTTCTTGCTCAGCAAGGGTATAGCCTCCAGCAGGACGACCAGCTACAACCCCCGGGGAAACGGGCAGGTAGAGAGGGAGAACGGGACAGTACGTAGGGCCATCCAACTGGCCCTACGGTTCAGGAACATCCCAGCCTCTCGCTGGCAGGAGGTCCTCCCTGATGCACTCCACTCCATTCGGTCACTGCTGTGCACCTCTACCAACAACATGCCCCATGAACGTCTTTTTGCCTTCCCCAGGAAGTCCACATCGGGAGTGTCACTCCCGACTTCCAGCTCCAGGATCAGTCCTGCTCCACAAGGCGGACCCGTTGGTGGAAAGGGTGCAGTTGCTCCATGCCAACCCCCAGTATGCCTACGTGGCGTACCCCGACTGTCTCCCTCAGGGACCTGGCACCAGCAGGTTCCACACACGCACACCCTTCCGGCCCGGCGCAACCCTCCCCTCCCCCGGCGCTCCCAGCATTAACCCCACCAGGACCATCTGTCCTTCCCCTGCCCACGCCCGAGGATGAAGAGGATTTCGGCACGCTCCCGGAGTCACCGAACATCAGGCCAGCATCGACATCGCCGCCACCGCTACGTCGCTCCCAGCGGAACATCAAGGCACCAGACCGGTTAAATCTCTAACTGGCACCGGACTTCAAAAGACATGTTTTTTCTGATCAAGTACTGTAAATATAAACTCATTGCTGTATATAGTTCTCCACCACCCCCACTGGACTCAATTTTAACAGGGGGTGAATGTGGTAAACCACTGTTGCACCTGTAAGGTAGGACCTGTATTACAGGTTCGCCGGTAGGCCCTGCCTGCTGGCTCCGCCCAGTAGGCAGAGTATAAATATGCGTGTCCTCCATTCAGCAGCCGTTTCGCCAGCTGCTGTGGGAGGCCACACATCTTAGAGCAATAAAGCCTCAGTTGTATCCAACTCTGGTCTTTGTTGAATTGATCGTGCCTCACCCGATAGCATGTTTCCTGATCCGGCGGAGAGTGTAGCATCAGTCAAAACCTGGGTTCGGCACCGGGTGCCTTTCCTGTTCCGATGCTCCGGTCCCCCACTGGCGGTGGTAACATGCTAAACGCCATGGATGCAAATGGGCTGGAAACCTGAGTCTTCACCACCCCTGTTGTGCACCGATCCCCACAAGGGATCTCCTCCCAGTGAGAATTGGTGCAAGGTTTCCCATGCTTGGCCCTGTCACAGTACTGTGGTGTGTCAAGGGGGTCTGTGCATAACTGAGGTGCCCCCCCCCCCCACACCCTGAGGCAGCAGATGTAAGAGAAGGGTAGGTGAAAATGCAGTGATATTTTACTATACTGCCTGGACTGCTCTTCGGCTTTCAGGAAGGGTCTCTGATGGGGGGGGGGGGGTCTGATCGGGGTTCCCTGATGGGGGAGACTGGTGGGGGTCTCTGTTGGAGGATCTCTGGATGAGGAGCTGGGGGGGGGGGGGGGGGGGTCAGTGGAGGGGGGGTCGGGTCACCCTCATTCATGTATGCTGTCGGAAGGGGGGGTAACCCCAACATGTCAGTGGAGGGGGCAGGATGTGCATTGTGGGGGTGAGGGGGACTACTGCTGGACCTCGATATCGGGTCACCCACTCAAAATAGTGGCTCAATACTGGGATTACAACGCAATCAAGTGAGCTCTCCTCAATGCATGAATTAGTATGGTAAAGGAGAGAGACTTACACCTAAGCGCTGCTCCTAGCACTAGCGGAGACCAGGGGCGAGGCTGCACTTAGTCTCCAGAACGGAGAGTCCAGCCCACTATCTCACAGAAGCCTGCAGCTTTGTGGCTGCCAGTCATTGACAGGAATTGATCTGAGGGAAAAGCCCGTGCTTGCTCGGGTGAACCCTCACCCTTGTCCCCAGATTGTTTTTTCCAGGTCTTGTGACCCTATCGTCCAATCGCCCCTTAAACACCATGCAAACCATTGATTACTGGTTCTTTAGTAATAGGGAGCTGTAATCACTGATAATACGTGCAAGGGCAAAAGTTAGTCCACCCAAAGAAATCTAGCTATAAATATATTTTTAATTAGGCTTTCTGGGGAAGAGGGCATTAGCTGCTGTTGAATGATAAGAGTCAAAGTCACACTTCTAATTAAAAGCTTCACTTGGTGGAATAGCCGCATGCATGAAATCTGTAACAAGGGGCAGGATTCTCCCCTACCCGGCGGGGCGGGGGGTTCCGGCGTAATGGAGTGGCGGGAACCACTCCGGCGTCGGGCCTCTCCGCACCTTTAGGGGCCAAGCCCTCACCTTGAGGGGCTAGGCCCGCGCCGGAGTGCTTTCCGCCCCGCCGGCTGGCAGGAAAGGCCTTTGGCGCCACGCCAGCCGGGGCCGAAAGGACTTCGCCGGGCAACGCATGCGCAGGAGCGTCAGCGACCGCTCACGGCATCCCACGCATACGCAGCGGAGGGGTTCTGTTCCGCCTCCGCCATGGTGAAGACCGTGGCGAAGGCGGAAGAAAAAGAGTGCACCCACGGCACAGACCTGCCCATGGATCGGTGGGCCCCGATCGCGGGCCAGGCCACCGTGGGGGCACCTCCCAGGGCCAGATCGGCCCGCGCCCCCCCCCCCCCCCCCAGGACCCCGGAAGCCCCCCGCGTCGCCTGCTCCCGCCATTCAAAAGGTGGTTGAATCCACGCCGGCGGGAGAGGGTTGGCAGCGGCGGGTCTTTGGCTCATCGCGGGCCGGATGAATCACCGGGGGTGGGCCCGTCGACCGGCGCGATTCCCGCCCCCGCCAATTCTCTGGTGGCGGAGAATTCGGGACACGGCGGGGACAGGATTCACGCCAGCCCCCGGCGATTCTCCGACCCAGTGGGGGGGTCGGAGAATCGTGCCCAAGATAACAAAGTAACACTGATCCTGTTAGCCTAACTGAAAAAGAACTTGCCAACTGCAGCTATTTGAAAAATAAAAGTCCAGTTAGATTGCCCTTGTATGGATAAAAGCAAATTACTGCGGATGCTGGAATCTGAAACGAAAGAGAAAATGCTGGAAAATCTCATCAGGTCTGGCAGCATCTGTAGGGAGAGAAAAGAGCAAACGTTTCGAGTCCAGATGACCCTTTGTCAAAGCTAACAGAGTGTGGTAGTATGACTAGGGGTATTACGGTACCTTCAGAGGTGAGCTGCCATTGGTGCAGAGGACTCGCTGCCCATTGGCCCAGGTAAGTCATGTGCCTCCTCGTGTTCCCCGGCAGTCGGCCATTCTTCTGTACGTCTGCTGTCGGGCACACATCTTGTGTATTAAAGCCTTTTGTTTGGATCGCGTCTTCGCCTCGTGTCCAATTGATGGTGCATCAATTGAATACAAAAGTTTTAAAAGATGGAGCTTCGTATCAAGCTGGAGTGCCTTCGGCTCAGCACGCACGCAGCAAACGCAACAGCTGAATTTAAACACTGGCTGGCGTGTTTTAACAGTTATTTAAGCACAGCCGAAAGCCGCCCATCGAGGGAACAAACTTCATACCCTCCACTAATGCCTGGGCACTGCCGTGTACACACTCATAGAGGACAAACCAGACTTTGACGCAGCTATGGACTTACTAAAAGGACATTTCATTTGGCCGGTTAACCAGGTCTGCGCATGGCACTTGCTGGCCACGAGACAGCAGTTCCCCGGTGAGTCCTTAGATGAATTCTACCAGACCCTCCTTGTTCTGGGGAGGAACTGCCCCTGTCCACAAGTTTCTGCGGCAGAGCACACCGAACTTTTAATTCGAGACGCTTTCGTAGCGGGTATTCAATCTACCCAGATCCGCCAGAGACTCTTGGAGAAGGAAACTTTAAGCCTCGCTGAGGCGCGGGCACTCGCCTCCTCTCTCGATATCGCAAACCGCAACGCCCGCGCCTACGCTCCCGACCACGTGGCAGCCCCCTGGGCGGCATGGAACGCCACCCCCCCACCTCCGCAGACTCTGACCCCCCCCCCCAGGCCTGCGCTGTTGGGCACCCCGATAAACCCAAGGGGCCTCGCTGCCACTTTTGCGGCCAGGCCAAGCACCCCCGCCAACGCTGCCCAGCCCGCGCAGCAACCTGTAAAGGCTGCGGCAAAAAGGGCCATTACGCGACTGTTTGCCAGTCCAAGGCGGTCGCTGCAGTCCCGAGCAGCGACCACGGGTCTCTCTCTCCCCCCCGGGCTCCTCACACGCCCCGTGCGGCCCGCGGACCTCGCTCCCCCCACCGCCATGAGTGACCACTGGGCACCGCCATTTTGGGCCCCCGACCCCACATGCAATCCCAGGGTGCTGCCATTTTGTTCACCCCCCCCACCATGTGCAGCCGACGGGCGCCGCCATCTTGGATCGGCACCGAGGACCCCGCAAGTGACCACTCGCTGCCGGATGACGACTCGGAGTTCCTGCCTCGACTCGCCTCAGTAACGTTGGATCAGTTGGATCAGCAAGCTTTCCACGGCGACCACAAATTTTCCTCAACGGTCACGAAACAAGCTGCCTGTTGGACTCAGGGAGCACGGAAAGTTTTGTCTACCCCGCCACGGTAAGACGCTGCGCACTTCCCGTTCATCCGGTTAGACAAAGAATCGCTCTGGCCTCCGGTTCGCACTCGGTCCAGATCACAGGATGCTGCATAGCAGACCTCACGGTCCAGGGGAGGGTGTTTAAAAATTATAAGCTCTTCGTCCTTCCCCACCTCTGTGCGTCAGCACTCCTGGGGTTAGATTTCCAGTGCAACCTCCAGAGCTTAACTTTCAAATTCGGCGGCCCTATGCCCCCCCCCCCCCCCCTTACTGTCTGCAGCCTCGCGTCCCTCAAGGTCGATCCCCCATCCTTGTTTGCAAACCTCATCCCGGATTGCAAACCCGTCGCCACCAGGAGCAGACGGTACAGTGCCCAGGACCGGATCTTCATCCGGTCTGAAGTCTAAAGGCTAGCAACAGCCCCTGGCGAGCACAAGTGCTGGTGGTTAAGACAGGGGAGAAAAATCGGATGGTCATAGACTACAGTCAGACCATCAACCGGTTTACGCAGCTGGACGCGTATCCTCTCCCACGTATCTCCGACCTGGTTAACAGGATCGCGCAGTACAAGGTTTTTTCCACAGTGGACCTTAAGTCCGCCTACCACCAGCTCCCCATCCGCACGAGTGACCGAATGTACACTGCGTTCGAAGCGGATGGGCGACTCTACCACTTTTTAAGGGTTCCTTTCGGTGTCACGAATGGGGCCTCGGTCTTCCAAAGGGAGATGGACCGAATGGTCGACCAACACGGTTTACGGGCAACCTTCCCGCATCTCGATAATGTCACCATCTGTGGCCACAACCAGCAGGACCACGACGCCAACCTCCGCAAATTCCTCCGTACCGCAAAACTCCTTAACCTGACCTACAATAAGGATAAGTGCATGTTTAGCACCGACTGTCTAGCCATCCTAGGCTACGTAGTGCGTAACGGAGTGATCGGACCCGACCCCGAATGCATGCGTCCCCAATTGCACAGACAAAGCCCATCCCCTCATCCAATCAGCCACGTTCCCCCTGTCGATGGAGGCCCGCCAGGCCTTTAACCGCATCAAAGCAGACATTGCAAAGGCCACGATGCGCGCTATCGACGAGTCCCTCCCTTTTCAGGTCGAGAGCGACGCGTCTGATGTTGCTCTGGCGGCCACCCTCAACCAAGCGGGCAAACCCGTGGCCTTCTTCTCCCGGACCCTCCACGCCTCCGAAATCCGACATTCCTCGGTCGAGGAGGAAGCACAGGCCATAGTTGAAGCTGTGCGACATTGGAGGCACTATCTGGCCGGCAGGAGGTTTACCCTCCTCACAGACCAATGGTCAGTAGCTTTCATGTTTGATAATGCACAGAGGGGCAAGATAAAGAACGATAAAATCTTGCGGTGGAGGATTGAGTTGTCCACGTACAACTACGACATCTTGTATCGTCCTGGGACGCTGAACGAGCCTCCTGATGCCCTGTCCCACGGCACCTGTGCGAACGCACATGTAGACCGCCTCCGAACCCTCCACGCGGACCTCTGCCACCCGGGGGTCACCCGCTTTTTCCATTTCATAAAGACCCGCAACCTGCCCTACTCCATCGAGGAGGTCAGGACAGTCACCAGGGACTGCCACATCTGCACGGAGTGCAAGCCGCACTTCTACCGCCCTGAATGAGCGCACCTGATAAAGGTTTCCCGCCCCTTTGAATGCCTCAGCGTGGACTTCAAGGGTCCCCTCCCATCCAACAACCGCAACACGTACTTCCTCAACATGATTGACGAGTACTCCCGCTTCCCGTTCGCCATACCCTGCCCCGACATGACCACAACTACAATCATCAAAGCCCTGCATACCATCTTCGCCCTGTTCGGTTATCCCGCATACATTCATAGCGATCGGGGGTCCTCCTTTATGAGCGACAAGCTGCGTCAATTCCTGCTCAGCAGGGGCATCGCCTCCAGCAGGCCGACCAGTTACAACCCCCGGGGTAACTGGCAGGTCGAGAGGGAGAACGGTACGCTCTGGAAGACCATCCTGCTGGCGCTACGGTCCAGAAATCTCCCAGTCTCCCACTGGCAAGAGGTCCTCCCAGACACCCTCCACTCCATCCGGTCACTTCTCTGAACCGCCACTAACCCAAACGCCTCACGAACGTCTTCTTGTTTTCCCCAGGAAGTCTTCCTCAGGGACCCAGCTCCCGACCTGGCTGGCTACGCCCGGGCCCATTCTGCTCCGGAAACACGTGCTGGTGCATAAGTCGGAACCGTTGGTCGAAAGAGTCCAGCTACTCCACGCGAACCCGCAGTACACGCATGTGGAGTATCCCGACGGCCGACAGGACACGGTCTCCCTCCGGGACCTGGCACCCGCCGGATCAAGGCCACACACCCCCAGCACCAGCCACTCCCCCCCCCCCAACCCCCCAACACCCACTGCCCCCAGCAACGACGCACCCACAGCTCAGCGGACAGGGACCCCCTCCCCCGGCCTGGCCCCCGCTAGCTCCAACTAGGGGTACGGACACAGAAACAAGATCATCGCTCCCGGAGTCACGGACGACCACCGCTCCGACGTCACCTACCACTCCGACGTCACCGGCACCACTATGCAGGTCAAGCAGGACATCACGGGCGCCCACTCGACTGATTGAATCAATGTGACCTACGGGTGGTCTTGGGGTGGACTTCTGGCTGCGGGTGGACTCTTGTGATTTTTTTGTTCTTTAACTATTCACCCATTTTTCCCCCCCCTGATTATTGCACACTGTACATAGTTATTGTTCTGTTCTCCACTTGAATAGTGGTTACGGGTCAGTGGGCAGCCATTGATGCAACGGAACGGTGTAAACATCTCTAGTCATACTACCAGCCTCACGTACTCACGCCCCCCCCCCCCCCCCCCCCACCCGCCCGATGCATTTTATTTTCTCTCTCCCCCCTCGGCTTCCTTTTCAACAAGGGGTGAATGTGGTAGTATGACTAGGGGTATTACGGTACCTTCAGAGGTGAGCTGCCATTGGTGCAGAGGACTCGCTGCCCATTGGCCCAGGTAAGTCATGTGCCTCCGCGTGTTCCCCGGCAGTCGGCCATTCTTCTGTACTTCTGCTGTCAGGCACACATCTTGTGTATTAAAGCCTTTTGTTTGGATCGCGTCTTCGCCTCGTGTCCAATTGATGGTGCATCACAGAGAAAGTGGGAAATATTTATACTGTGGAATGAGAATGAAAGATGAGTCATAGCCACAGAAACCTAGGGAAATGGGGTGCTAATGGCCACAGAAACCAAGGGGAAAGAATACCTATGGCAGTCCCCAGAGAGAACAAAATATGTGAAAGGCCAAACAGCAGAGAAACGAACATCAAAGGGTGAACTGTAGATGTGGGAAGTCTTACAACACCAGGTTAAAGTCCAACAGGTATGTTTCAAATCACTAGCTTTCAGAGCACTGCTCCTTCCTCAGGTGACCTGGAGGTGAGGAAGGAGCAGTGCTCCGAAAGTTAGTGATTTGAAACAAACCTGTTGAACTTACTGTGCTCACCGCAGTCCCAACGCCGGCATCTCCACATCATGTAGATGTGGGGGGAGAGGAAGGGGGAAGCAAAGGGGAGAAAGGGTAAGGAAAGGTGGATAAGATGGTGGGGAGGGAGGGGGGGGGGGGTTAATATACATTAAGAAAGAAAGAAATGGTAAAAGACAGTTAAAATGAAATGGGATGAAAACAAATGGGTCGAGGTGGGGTAGAGCTAATCATCTGAAGTTGTTGAATTCGATGTTGAGGCTGGAAGGCTGTAGCGTGCCTAACCGGAAGATGAGATGCTGTTCCTCCAGTTTGCGTTGAGCTTCATTGGAACATTGCAGCAGGCCCAGGACAGACATGTGGGCATGGGGGCAGGGTCTTTTGGTAAAATGGCAAGCAACGGAAGGTCAGGGTCCTGAATGCGCAACCTTGTATGTCCTTATATGTCCTTATATTAACATATAGTACCATTATGTAATCCAGAAACATACACATTATCAAAGACAGGATGAAAAAAATGTATTAAATGTGGCAGATTGCAATCAGTATTTGAGTTTGTAATGGTTTGATTTGAAGTGCTGAACTCAACTTGAATGCATTTCTTTTGTTGGGGTAACAAAAAATGTGGGAGTCTCACATACCAAACTTAAAGCAAGAACATACATTTATATTCTCATCAACCCAAAATATTAACTGCTTCTCTCTCCGCACCTGCTGCCAGACTTGCTGAGTGCTTCCAGCTTTTTCTGGTTTAATAATAATAATAATCTTTATTGTCACAAGTAAATGAAGTTGCTGTGAAAAGCCCCTAGTCACCACATTCCGGCGCCTGTTCGGGTACACAAAGGATGAATTCAAAATGTCCAAATTATCAAACAGCACGTCTTTCGGGGCTTGTGGGAGGGAACCGGAGCACCCGGAGGAAACCCACGCAGACACAGGGAGAACGTGCAGACTCCGCACAGACAGTGACCCAAGCTGGGAATCGAACCGGGTACCCTGGAGCTGTGAAGCAACAGTGCTAACCACTGTGCTACTGTGCTGCTCCTTTCATTCATAAATTCTAGATTCAGGAAAGGCTGACATCTGATTTGATTTGACTTATTGCCACGTGTACCGAGGTACAGTGAAAAGGATTGTTCTGCGTATGGGCCAGGCAGATCCTTCCATACATGAAAAACATAGGGCTTACGATAAATACACAATGTAAATACATAGACACAGTCATCGGGTAAAGTATACAAGAGTGTAGTGCTACTCAGTAGAGAAGATGTGTGAAGAGATCAGTTCAGTTCATAAGAGGGTCATTCAGGAGTCTGGTAACGGCGGGGAAGAAGCTGTTTATCGACAGGGCCATTTATACTGACATCTGTTGTTAGCAAATTGCTCGAACCTCGAATTCAGGATTACAAATGTGTATCTTTGTTTACAGAATTGCATGGATAAATTCAGCAACTACAGACCAAACAGTTTAACCTTGGTGGTGGGTAAACTTATAGAAAGAATAATCTGTGACAAAATTAAAAAATTTGACAGTGTGGCTCAGTTGAGGAAAGTCAGCACAAATTTGTTACTGCAAATTTTGTTTAACTAACTTGATGAGTTTTTTTGATAAGGTTTACAGAGAGTTGATGAGGGTAATGTGGTTTAAATGGAGCACATGCATTTGTGTTTAATGAAGTGCTGCATAATGGGCTTGCCAGCAAAGTTGAAAGCCCTGGAATAAAACGGGCAGTAGCAGCATGAATACAAAGTTGACTAAGTGACAACAAATAGTGATATTTCTGGAAAATATTTTTTAGACTGGGGGGGAAAATACAGAGGGGTTCCTTAGGGGTCAGTACTAGGACCACACTTTTCTTATATTCACGTCTTGGACTTGGATGAAAAGGGCATAATTTCAAAATTTGCAGATGACAAAACCTAGAAATATTTTGAATTGTGAGGAAGTTAGTGATGGACCACACGGCCATTAATCCTTCATTCACCCAGCGCCCGGGATGGGTGGCCAAAAGAATGGCCGCCGTAATGGGGCTCCCCGACTGCACGGCCTGTTCCCCCCCCCCTCCCCCACCTTCCACTCCCCTCTGCTGACCCTGGCAGACCGCACCTCCCCCCCCCCACACCTCCCCAGCCTTCCCACTCAACTGGCGATACCCACGGGGGGGGGGGGGGGGGGGGGGGGGGGGGGAGGAAACACCCAGGACCACACCAATAGCAGGCCCTGGTGGCCCTGGCAGCAGGGATGACTGCCAGGAGCGGGGGCACCGGCGGGGTGGGGGGCATGTGTGGCTGGGCTGTGCGATGCCAACCGGGGCAACCATGTAGCCCATGACACCTGGTTGTGCACAGGGGCATGGCCATGATAACTTTTTCTCCCCTCACCCCCTGCAGATTATCACGTTTGGGAACCAACCAGCGATGTTCACCGCTGTGGCGGGGGCTGCTGCATGCAGCCCTGTGGCAGCGTCAGCGGAGGCAGCGCAGAGAGGAGGTGGAGGCAGCAGCAGAGGCCCTGTCGAAATCACTGGGGATGGGGTGATGGGGATGGTTGCGGAATGGGGTGGGGCTGCATGAGAGGGGGAGTCCGAGGTGCGGCCCTGTTCCGGAATCTCACCTGCAGGAGTCACCGGCAAGGGTCCCAGCTCCTCCTCCTCCTCCCTCGGGGTGTCCGATGGCCCCCGGGCTACTCCATGGGACTGGGGTGTGAGTGGAGACAAACCGTGAGGCCCACGCCTGCCGCTTCCAATCCTAGAAGCCCGCTCTGGTATCGACCAGGGTCTGTATGTTTGGGGCCATGGAGCACAGGGAGTGGCCCATCCCTGTCTGGGACTGGGCCACCTCCTTCTGGGTCTGTGAGACGCTGGCCAGCATCTTGGCAATGGCGCCGATGCTCTCAGCAATGGCCTGCTGTGACTGGGCCACACTGAGGAGCGCCGCTGAAATCTGCAGCTGGCTCTGGCTCATGGCTGCCTGTGAGAGGGCAGCCCTGTCCTGGGCCATGGCCCCCGCCTCCACAGAATGACCCAGGCCTTGCAAAACTTGACCCATGTCCGACATCATCGCCCCCACTGCCTCCACCGCGGACGCCACCCGTGCGGTTTTGACCTGGATGGCACGCATGACCGGTACCACTCCCTGCTCCCACAGGCAGTTGGACTCCTCCACCTGCGTCTGCAGGTGCTTGAAGCTGGGCATCATCCCCTCCTCTGGTCCCTGGGTCCCTGACTGTACCTGAACTATGGGTGGGAATGGATATTCTTGAAACCCGGGACCCACCTGGGCGGCAGCTGGTTGCTGGGGCTGGGCTGCCCTCCGAGCGTCCGGCCCCTCGGCTGCTCCTACCTCCACCTGCTGTACCGGGACGGCTGTGCGGTGTTCACCAGTGAGTGTCCCAGAAGCCTCCTCACTAAATAGCCCAACCGAGGTGATAGTCTCGGAGATGGTGGATGGTGTTGGAGACAGCTGAGATGGAAAGTCCATGTCTTCATCGGACCCGAAGTCCGAGGTCTTTTGTGTCGTGGTGTGCTGTGTATCTGTCCCCTATGTCATGGTGTCCTGTGTGTCTGTCCCCTGTGTGAGGGGTGTGGGGGGGGGCACACGTGTCATGCAGAGCCCAAACAGGCAAGGGGGTCTCAGTTCGTGGCGCGCCTCCGACCTCCGCATTGGCAACCTCCCGCTCCTCCGGCCCGCCAACAATGTCTAGTGCCCTCTGCTCGGGCCCAGTGAGGGGACGCAGTTCTGGTGGTCCCCCTCTGGTCTTCTCCCGCACCCGGCGGTTATGCATTGACTATCCTTGGGGGGTGAGGGGGGGGGGGGGGGGGGGGGGGGGGTGGCAAACACAAACAACAACAATGTTAGACGGTCTGCCGCATGCAGCCCAAGGGTTTGATCTCTGATGGCATTGGTGCACAAGGCACACGGCCATTGCGGCTGGCATGGGTGGGTGCAGCCATGTGGGCCAGGGTCGGGGTGGGAGCGTCCCATGGGGGAGGGGGGGGGAGGGGGGGTAGGGAGAGCGGGCCACATACGTGTGGGGGTAGGGTGTAGGGTGGTTTGTGCCAGGGGCACAGTGCTGGGTACTCACCCTGGCCACTCTGAGGTTGTGCAGCTTCTTTCGGCACTGGTCTGCGGTCCTGGCCACTGCCCCGACGCCACTGACAGTGTCTGCCACCTCCACTCAGGCACGCCGACCTCCATCCTGGCGCGGGGTACAGTATCTGCCTCCTCCCCTCCACGGCATCCAGGAGGGTGTCCAACTTGCTGTCCCTAGCGACGCTGAGTGTGTGTGTGGGGTGGGGGAGAATGGTTATGAGCAGCCGCAGCGTCGCATCAATGACGGACCCGGTGAATCGGCTGCCGCTCCTTCACATTCCGCCAGTGCTAGGCCCTTGTGGCCCATTGAATAGCTCCACCTGGGGGCCCAATGATGCCGTCGTGAAACTCCACGGTTTTCACGATGGTGTCAACATCTAGCCTCATTTTGGAGAATCCAGCCCCAGATTTAACTTCAAATCGTGATTCCATACAATGCCAGGATGCACTCAAGCTGTATCATTGATGTATCAACACATGCTTTTGTGTGTGTGACAATGTGTGGAAACAGATGGACATAGATAAGGAAGTGACCCTCGGAGTCGTGAAGACTACTATTCTTGCCCTGTTAGCAGTTTTCAGAATGCACTACAATTATGGCCAAGTATCCCATCATGCCTTGGTTATAGTTAGCCAGAAATCTACATTTCTACACTAGTAAGTCACATATCCAAACTTGCCAATGGCACAAAGATACACAGCATTACAAACAGTGTAGACAGAAAAGACTGACAGGCAAAATAAAGGGGAATCCCAAAGTCTTCTATAGACATATAAATGATAAAAGGGTGGTAAAAGGAAGATTAGGGCCGATTGTTCAGAAACCAGCCTCTGTTTGGACATGACAAACGCCCTGGATTCCACGGATTACAGTTTAGGAACCCCTGGCTTATGGAATAAAAGGGGCAGTAGCAATGTGGATACAAATTTGGCTGGAAAATAGGAAACAGTAATGGCCAATACATATTTTCCATGCTGAGGGGAAGTTTGTCATGGTGTTCCCCAGGGGTCGATATTGGCACCCTTGCTTTCCTGATATATATATTAATCTAGATCTTGATGTGCAGGGAACAATTTCAAAGTTTGTGGATGATACAAAAATTGGAATATTGTAAACTGTGAAGAGGACAGTGTAGAACTTCAAAAAGGACATAGGCAAGTTGGCGGAATGGGTAGATTAGTGGCAGATGAAATTCAATGAGGAGAAGTGTGAGGTGATGTATTTTGGTAGGAAGAACAGGGAGAGACAATATAAAAAAGGGGCAAAATTCTTAAAGGGGTGCAGAAGCAGGGAGACCTGGCTGTATATGTGCATAGATCATTGAAGGTGACAGGACAGATCGAGAGAACAATTAATAAAACATACAGTACCCTGGGCTTTATTAATAGGGGCAGAGAGTAAACGGCAAGGAGTACTTAATGCTGAACTAGTACAAGACACGGGTTAGACCTCAGCTGACCTAGTGCGCGTTAGGAAAACAAAGGTAGTTTTAAGGAATTTATATTAGTAAACAGTAGAACGAGATCGCAAGAAACTGCAGAGTGTGGTGAACTCAGCCCAATGCATCACACAAGCTTGCCAACCTCCCGTTGATTATGTCTACACCTCCCGCTGCCTCAGGAAGGCAGACAGCATTATCAGAGACCCCTCTCATCCAGGCTTTGCCCTCTTCCAGAACCTTCCATCAGGCTGAAGGTACAGAAGTCTCAAGACCCGCACATCCAGACATAGGAACAGCTTCTTCCCCACAGCTACCAGACTCCTCAACGACTCCCCCTCGGACTGATCTGTTCCCTGTAAGAACACTATTCACAACGCCCTATGCTGCTCTTGTTTGGCCCTTGTTTCGCACTGTAACCAATCACTATTTGTTGATGTGCCATTGTCAATGTACTCTGTCGATTATTCTTTTGTCTACTATAATAATAATAATCACTTATTGTCACACGTAGGCTTCAATGAAGTTACTGTGTAAAGCCCCTAGTCGCCACATTCCGGTGCCTGTTCAGGGAGGCCGGTACGGGAATTGAACCCACGCTGCTGGCATTGTTCTGCATTACAAGCCAGCTGTTTAGCCCACTGTGCTAAACCAGCCCCTATACGTACTGTGTACATTCCCTTGGCCGCAGAAAAATACTTTTCACTGTACTTTGATACATGTGACAATAAATAAATATCAATAGAAATAATGTATAGTTTTAAGTGGGTTTAATTTAATGTTGAGATGGTTATTTGAATAGAAGCATTGTGCAGGGGGAGGGGGGAAAGGCAGGGGAATGGCACTAAGCCATGATGCTGTTTGGAGGGCCAGTGGAGACATAATGGGCCAAATAGCCTCCATCTGCTCCGCAACAGTTCTGTTATGGGACAAACGAGCTGATTTCCAAAGGTGATGTGAGAGTGACAGTTCTTGACATCAAGACAGCATTTGACTAATGTGGCAACAAGGAACCTAAGCAAAAATGAAGTCAATAGGAAAGAGGGTGAAAACTCTCCATTAGTTGGAGTTAGTTTAAGGGCAGCGCGGTAGCATTGTGGATAGCACAATTGCTTCACAGCTCCAGGGTCCCAGGTTCGATTCCGGCTTGGGTCACTGTCTGTGCGGAGTCTGCACATCCTCCCAGTGTCTGCGTGGGTATCCTCCGGGTGCTCCGGTTTCCTCCCACAGCCCAAAGATGTGCAGGTTAGGTGAATTGGCCATGATAAATTGCCCTTAGTGTCCAAAATTGCCCTTAGTGTTGGGTGGGGTTACTGGGTTATGGGGATAGGGTGGAGGTGTTGACCTTGGGAAGGGTGCTCTTTCCAAGAGCCGGTGCAGACTCGACGGGCCGAATAGCCTCCTTCTGCACTGTAAATTCTATGAGTTGGAGACATAGCTAGCACTAAGGAAGATGGTTGTGGTTCTTGGAATTCAATCGTTTCAGTTCTGGGACATCGCTACAAGACTTCCTCAGGGTAGTGTCCCGGACACAACAATCTGCAGCTGCTTGATTAATGATCTTCCCCCTTCATAAGTTGAGAAGTCGGAATGTTTGCTGATGATTGCACAATGTTCAGTTCCATTCGCGACTCCTTCGATACTGAAGCAGTCTGTGTCCACATGCAAGACCTGGACAACATTGGGCTTGGGCTGATAAATGACAAGTAACATTCATGTCACACAAGTACTAGGCAATGACCATCTCCAACAAGAGAGAACCGCTTTGACATTCAATGGCATTACCATCGCTGAATCCCTCTCAAATTAATATCCTGGGGGTTTCCATTGACCTGAAACTGAAACAGCTTTATACATACATGACTATAGCAGCAGGTCAGAGACTGGGAATTCTGCTGCAAGTAACTCACTTTTTGACTCCTCAAAGCCTGTCCACAATCTACAAGGCTCAGGTCAGGGGTGTGATAGAACACTCTCCACTTGTCTGGATGAGTGCTGCTACATCACTTACGAAGCTTGACACATCCAAGACAAAACCATCTGTTTGATTGGCACTCCAACCACCACCTTAAATATTTGGGCCCTCCACCATTGATGCACAGTGGTAGCAATGTGGACCATACAAAATGCACTGCAACAACTCGACAAAGCTTTTGACTCAAAAATAATTTTATTACAAAATAACTTTTCATTATTACAAAATAAATTCACAATAACAGCTTAATATATAAAAATAACATACATGAATATTACATTCCAACCATTTTCAACCTTACTAACACCCCCCTATCCCCACGCCCAACTGCTGACGGTGACTAACTCTTTGAAAAAGGAAATGAATGACTGCCACCTCAAGTAAAGCCCTTCCACCAGCTCTCTAATGGTGTACTTGATCGTCTCAAGATGTAGGAAATCCATTAGATCATCCAACTGTGCCGAGGTGCTGGGCGGAATGGGAGAACGCCACCCCGGCAGAATGCGTCTCTGGGCTATCAATGGGGCGAGGACATCCGCCTTCACCCCTGTCTGCTGCACCGTCAAGTCCCGAGACCCCGAAAATGGGCACCAGCGGACAAGGCTGCAGTTTGATTTCAAGAAACGCTGTCATGGTGTTAAAGAAGGAGACCAAAAGCCAACAGGTTTAGGACACAACCAGAACATACGGGTATAATTTGTCGGTTCCCTGAGGGCACTGTTCGCACCTGTCTTCCACCTGAATAAAAAAAAACACATTCTAGTAAGGAAGGAAAACGGCAACAACACCACCATTTGCAAGTTTTGCCCTAAAACACATACAGTCCTGACTTGGAACTGTTTCTTTATTGTCGCTGGATCAACATCCTGGAACTCACTTCCTAACAGCACTGTGGGTGTACCTAAACCACATGGGCTGCAGAAGTTCAAGAAGGTGCAAGGACAATAGATGTTGCCGTAGCCAGTGATGCCCGCGTCCTATGAATGAATAAGAAAGAAGATTGATATTGGTAAGATTACCCCCTCAATCTTCTATATTGAAGGGTATAAATTCTCAGGACCATCCGCTGAACTGTGTTGTCATTGTTTGAGGGATTAAAAGGAAGAAAGATTTGTATTTTCTCATCAATTAAAATGTTGCAAACTTTTTTCGAATCACTTGTGGTCAATTGTTCAGTCAATTTGTGTACAGAAAAGTCTCTCAAAGAGCATTATTTTTTGCTGTTGTTGTTTGGAAAATGAGTAGCTCTTGGTGACCTTCAAGTAGATGTGACCTTCTCAGTTCATTCTGTACCTGGATCTACACTTCGTTCCAGTGATCTGTTCCTTCACATACCCTTGGCCAGTGTGCGATTCACATTGTCTAGTGAGTCACTAGGCAGCCATCCCCTTGAATCCCAAGATGGCGCCGGAGTGTGGCAGCTTTCTCACACAGATCCTCTTCCTACATCTTTTCTAACTGTACCATCCCTTTAAAATGTTATTCTAACATTAACTCTATCTCTAACCTTTCTCTTTTATATTCCCTTGCAGGTCTGAAGATCGTCCGACATCCGTGGGTCTACCCACATGATCGAACCTGACCCGGCAGGACTCCTCCAACGACCCAACCCTGGCCTTGACCTGGAAGCGGATGAGGCCCGACTGGGAAATCCAACCCCGACCTCGCGTAGGACCTAACCCAGCTCCTTGGAGCGCCCGACCCGGACTGGGAAGTGAGGGAAATGCGGTGATCTTCAGGTGAGACTGAAGTAACACAGTTTCAAGTCTCCTCTACCCAGCATGCTCCTGACAAACGTCCCAGCTAGCGAAAAAAAGCTTACCTCTCAGAGGGAAATAAGAGATGGCCGTGTGCTTTGTTTCACGGAGACATGGCTCACCCCTGCCTCACCGGACTATGCCATACAACTGGATCCACCTAATGGACTGCACGGCGTCATCGGGCAAGGCGAAGGATGGAGGGGTTTGCCTCCTCATCAACTCCTCCTGGTGCTCGGACGTGGAAACCCTGGTGAACTGCTGCTCCATGAACCTGGAACACCTGACTGAGAAGTGAACCCATACTACCCTCCACGGGAGTTCACTTCTGTCATTATCACGGCAGTCTACATCCCACCCCAGGCGGAAGTGAAGAAGGTGCTTGATAAATTGTACACTGCTGTAAATAACAATGAAACAGAACACCCGGAGGCTTTGTTCATCATGGCTAGGGACTTCAACCAGGCCAACCTCAAGAGTGTACTGCCAAACTTCCACCAACACATATCCTGTCCCACCAGGGGCCCCAACACCCATGACCACTGCTACTCAAACATTAAGGGCGCCTACCAATCCATCCCCTGGTTGCACTTCAAACAATCGGACCAGAAGACGGTGCTCCTTCTCCCGGGATACAAGCAGAAGCTTAAGCAGGAGAATCCGGTTAAGATGGTCGTGCAGTGCTGGTCCAAGGCAACAGAAGAGCTCCTATTAGACTGCTTAGAGTCAATGGACTTGTCCATATTCAAGAACTCAACGGCCAACCTATGCCACCACCATCACAGACTTCATCAGCAAGTGTGTAGAAGATTGCGTGCCGAAGAAGGTAATAGGTACGTTCCCTAACCAGAAACCATGGTTTAATCGGGAGATCCACTCCCTACTGAAGGCCAGCTCTGAAGCATTCAAGGCAGTTGACCCTGACCTATACAAGAAATCCAGGTACGACCTCTGCAAAGCCATCAGGGACGCCAAGACACAATACCAGACTAAGCTAGTCACAGACTAACGACATGGACTTTCGTCAGTTGCGGCAACTTATAGGGCAGCACGGTGGCACATTGGTTAGCACTGGGTCACTGTATGTGTGGAGTTTGTATGTTCTCCCTGTGTCTGCGTGTTTCCTCCGGGTGCTCCAGTTTCCTCCCACAATCCAAAGAAGTGTGGGCTAGGTAGATTGACCATGCTAAATTGCCCCTTAGTGTCCAGAAATGTGCAGGGTTACAGGGATAGGGCAGGGTGGACAGGGGAGTGTAAATGGGTAGCTCATTCAAAGGTCGGTGCAGACTCGATGGGCCTAATGGCCTACTTCTGCACTGTAGAAATTCTATGATTACATGGTGACTATTACCTGATGCTTTATCATGGCACAAGAGAGAATTGGGTGCAATTATTCATTGTTCAGAATGCAGTTGGTGTAAATTTGTCAAGAAGATGGAGCACTTGGTGAATGATCATGATTATGGCATAAAACCTGCATGGCAGAGCTCATTTAGGAGGCTATGTTTAGAATGCTTCCAAAGGTTTCCCTGCTGCTGCTGCTCCCATCTTCCAACTTCTTTTTAATCACCCTATTTCACCCATTTATTTATCCTGTTCTCCCCCTCATGCTGATTGATCACAGTCAAACTGCAGGAAAGAGTTATATTTTTGGCCAAGTTCCTGACTCCCTAAATCTTTTCTTCATCTACAAGGCACAAGTCAGGGCGGTAATGGGATATTTTTCACTTGCTTGAATAAGTGCAGCTCCAACAACACAAAAACCTCAACAGCATCCAGGAAAAAGCAGCCTGCTGGACTAGCACCAAATTTCACCTTCAACATCCAATCCTTCCATCACTGATGATCATAGCTGATCTCTTCCTGGTCTCAAAGCCTCCCTACCTGTTCCACATATTCCTTGCGCCTGTTTTTTAAAACAATCAAAATATATCTATCTCCCTCTTGAAACCATTTAATGATTCGAACTTCACCAGCAAGTTCCACAAGTTCACCACCCTCTATGAGAGGTATTCCTCCTCGTCTCAGTTTTAAATCTACCACCTCTCACTCTATATCTCTGACCTCTTGTTCTAGATTGCCCCACAAGGGGGAACATTTGGTTTACGTTTACGTTATTGTGTTATGCTTCTTCACGTAGCATAAGCTGCTTCCTTGATGTATACTCTGACAAAGGAAGGTTCAGACTTGGAGATAGATTTAACACATTTATTGAACAGTTAACAATTCTCCTACTTGGGTTCGACTCTCCTGCTAATCTATCTATAGTAACTCAATCTAACTAACCAGTCTGCTCTAATCCATGCAGTGGGTGTGATGCTTCCCTGATCTGCCCCTGTCTCTCCGAGTGTCGCCTATGGAAAGGGAAAGAGCATGTGTGCCCTGTCCTTTTATATGGGGAGCCCCCTTGTGGTAGTGTCACCTCTGGGTGTGTCTTGACTGCCCATTGGTCGTGTCCTGTCTTACTGACCTATTGGTTGAATGTCTGTGTGTCATGATGTCTCTGGTGCTCCCTCCAGTGTTTATTTAGTTCTAGTGTATTTACATTAATACATGTCCTTCACAGTTACTCGTGTCAGCGTCCTTTGTGGCATCTGCTCTTTCCTTGAGCGTGCCGTCATTGAGTCCGCAGCGCTCCCCGTCTGGAGTCATGTCCGGCTGACTTGAATCAGCTTTGGCTTGTCGATGCTCCCCGTCTGGAGCCCTTTCTGGTTCAGCTGTGTCCGCTGAGGTTTCTTGACGCTCCCCATCCGGAGTCATTTCAGGCTCACTTGAGTCAGCTGTTTTTTGATGCACCCCGTCCGGGGTCAAAATGTTCAGAAATGCATTTGCTTGTGGAGAGGCTCGGGCGGATGAGGTTTGAATTAACGTGCTGTCACCAGTAGTCTCACTGTGATTGTCAAGTGCCTCTGTACACACTAGCTGAGGTCTGTCACGTTACACATCTGGTATGGGAAGTGGGATGCTGTCGTCACTTGTCGTACATACAGTGGGTAGAGCCTCAGTGTCTTCTTGTCGTTCACTTGAGCTGGGTAGACTGTCCAAGTCTTCTTCAGGTGACTCAAATAATCTGGGTGGACTGTCATAATCTTCTTGCTGTGCACTTGAGCGTGGTAGACTGTCATAGTCTTCGTGCTGTGCACTGGAGAGTGGCAGGCTTGCATCATCTGCTGCTGGTTGCTCAACCAAGGTTGCTAGACCTTCATGGTCTTGTTCATGCAAGGACTGCACGCTGGAGTCTTGCGTTGCTTCCATCGTGGAGTCTGTCCACGAGCTCACGGTGGAGTCTTGTGTCACTCTCTGTGGAGTCTTGCAGAATTCAGTGTGTGGAATCGTGCATTGGTCTCGCTGTGGGGGCTTGTGTCACTCTTTCTGTGGAGTATTGCAGCGTTCCGCGTGTGGAATCATGCATTGGTCTCGCTGTGGAGACTGTCATCGCTTTCTGTGTGGAGTTGGGGACTCTTCATGGTGCGTGGACACCACACTGTGCGGCAGCAGGCCGCGCTCTGTGGGCTTGTACCGCTCTCTGTCTCTTGGCGTCAGGCTGCAGCATAATCCTGCACTCACGAGTCGGGATGTCATATATGCTGGGCTGAAGATCCTCAAACCCGAAGAACTCGTCCATATATGTGTCGGATTCTTCACAGTACAACACAGCGCGTCACGGTTCGGATTTGGTACTGGGGTCGCCATTTCCAAAGATGAAATCTTCGTCTGAGTTGTAATCTTCAAGGACCATATCATCACTTTGTGTCGGAGCTGTCATTGTGCTTGCGATGTCCAAAGAAGTAATCAACGTCTGAGTCGTAGTCGTCAAGGACTAAATCATTACTTTGGGCGGTGCTAACTGCTTGTTGCAGGGTTCTGCGGAGGTTACTTTCAGCTACTGGCCGAATTCCGGGCATTATGCTGTCGTTCCAGGTGAAAGAATTGTGTTTTACGGCGTAAAGTTTTTTTTCTTCTTGATTTGGGACATTTCCCCTATAAGTGGGCGTGGTCCGATGCCTCTGACGTCATGACGCTTGTGACGTAGAGCGTAGGATGGACTGGGCATGCGCAGATCGTTGTTCCTTCACTTGGTGCCGTTTTTGCAACTGCGCTCGTGCAGCTCCTTTCCCAAGATGGCTGCAAATCAAAACTGTTGTTTTCTGCATTTGCATGCCTACCTTCACCTCGTGGTGAGTGTTGGCACCTCCTGAGCTGCTGTAGAACCGGAATCTCGAACATCTTGCCTAGGTGCTGTTGCTGGTAGTCACGGATTTGTTGAGTTGAACTATAGGGATTCAACAGGTCACTCACTGGTACCATGTTGTGTTATGCTTCTTCACGTAGCATAAGCTGCTTCCTTGATGTATACTCTGACAAAGGACGGTTCAGACTTATTTATTGAACAGTTAACAATTCTCCTACTTGGGTTCGACTCTCCTGCTAATCTATCTATAGTAACTCAATCTAACTAACCAGTCTGCTCTAATCCATGCGGTGGGTGTGATGCTTTCCTGATCTGCCACTGTCTCGGAGTGCCGCCTATGGAAAGAGAAAGAGCATGTGTGCCCTGTCCTTTTATCTGGGTAGCCCCCTTGTGGTAGTGTCACCTCTGGGTGTGTCTTGACTGCCCATTGGTTGTGTCCTATCTTACTGACCTATTGGTTGAATGTCTGTGTGTCATGATGTCTCTGGTGCTCCCTCTAGTGTTTATTTAGTTCTAGTGTATTTATATTAACGCCTTGTGTATTTACAGTGCCCTAGTGTATCTACATTAACCCAGTGTATTTACAGTGATGCATATCACCAGTTATCAATCCCTTTTAGCATTTTGTATACCTCGATCAGATTCCCGCTCATCCTTCTCAACTCTAGCGAGTACAAGCCCAAACTGTTTAATCTCTCCTCATACGTCAACCCCTTCATTCTGGAATCAATCTGATAAACATCCTCCGGCCTGTTCCAGTGCCACCACATGCTTCCTCAAATAAGGGGAGACGAAAACTGGACACAATACTCCAGATATGGTCTCACCAACACCCGATACAATTGCAACATTTCTCTCTTATACTCCAGTCCTTTTGCAATAAATGCTAACATCCATTTGCCTTTCTTAGTACATTTTGTGCCTACATACAGACGTTCTGTAAGACACCCAGATCCCTCTGCCCAGAATCTGCTTTCCATTTAGATAATAATTTGCCTATTTCTTTCAGCCAAAATGGATAACCTCACTTGTATCCACATTATACGCCATCTGCCAAATGTTGGCCCAATCTCCTCGTTTATCCATATCCGCCTGTAAAATTTGTACCTGTTCTTCACTGCCTGCTTTCCCACTTATTTTAGTATCATCTGCTATGTTACACTCTGTCTCTGCTTGCAGATCATTTATATAGATTGTAAACATTGAAGTCCAAGGACTGAACCTTGCGGCACCCTGCTAGCTACAATTCGCCAGCCAGAGAAGGGCCCATTTATCTCGACCCTCTGCTTTCTGTCAGTCAGCCAATCCTCAATCCAATCTCGTACTCTACCCCCAATCCCCTGCAATCCCGCCTTCTGGATCAGTCTTTTATGCAGCACCTTATCAAAAGCCTTCTGGCAGTCTAGATGTACCACATCCACAGATTCCCTATTATCCACCTTGCTTGTTACATCCTCAAAGAAAGTTTGTCTACCCTTCAAAAACTGTGCTGACAATGGTGGATTGAGCTTTGTCTTTCCAAATGTTCAGTCAACTACTCCTTAATGTTTGATTCCAACAACTTCCCCCAGAGGTCAAGTTAACCAGTCTAGTTTCCTACTTTTTGCCTCTCTCCCTTTTTGAATAGGGGAGTTACATTAACGCGTTTCCAATCCACCGGGACCTTTCCAGAATCCAGAGAATTTTGAAATATTATAACCAATGCATCCACTATCTCTGCTGCCACCCCCCTTAATACCCTAGGATGCAGGCTATCAGGAACTTATCCTTTGGTCCCATTAGTTTATTTAATACCTTCTCCCTAGTGATGGTTATTGCACAAAGTTCCTCTGCATTAACTGCAGTTCTTCGAAAACGTTTTATTATCTTCTACTGTGAAAACAGAAGCAAAATATTGGTTCAGTACCTCCGCCATCGGTGTTCACCATTATTACCTCCAATATTGTCCTCTGAAGGCCAATATTTACTTTAGCTATTCTCTTCATCTTTATATACTTATAGAAGCTCTTGGGATCACTAGCTTTTGCAGTATGGTATGTCCCAAGTGTTTGCCTTTATGCCCTCCTCGGCTTCCTTGTTTAGCCATGTTTTTCTCCCCTTTACAATTGTTATTCCTCTCGAGAATAGACTTTGAGAGGTGCTTAATATCTTTCTGAACATCAATCATTGTTCCTCAATTGTCTTCCCCTCAATTATTTGTGCCCAGTCTTTCTTCAGGTCTCTATAATTATCTCTGCTCAATGCTAAAACTCTAGTATGGCACTCTGTCCCCTCACTCAATCCGAATTTGAAATTCTAGCATGCTGTGATCACTTCTTCTGAGAGGATCCTTAATGACAAGACTATTTATCAATCTAAAATAGCCTACTCCCTGGTTGGCTCCATAACATATTGTTCTACAAAACAATCCCTCATGCACTCTATGAAATCTCCCTTTAGGCTACCCTTGCCAATTTGATTCATCTGGTCAATATGCATCACCCATGATTACAGTTGTGTGCCCTTCTCACCAGCCCCCATTATTTATTGGTTTATACTGTGCCTCACTTTGGAAGTATTGCTCGGGGCCTGTGAATTACTCCCACCAAGGATTTTTTTTCCCTTGTTTTTTTATTTCCAGCCAGATCGATTCAACATCTTGGCCCTTCGTGCCAATATCATTTCTTAATACTGCCTTGATGCCACCTTTAACCAATAAAGCAACTCCATCTTCTGTCCCATCCTTTCGGAATACTGAGTACCCTTGGACATTTAACCCCCAGTCCCAGTGCTCCTGCAACCATGTTACAATGATCCCCACCAAATCATATCCAGTTGTCTCTATTTGTGCCGTCAGCTCATTGACCTTATTCCGAATACTGCATGCATTTAGGTATAAGGTTTTTAAATACGTCCAACTGATTTTGTCTTTCCCTTGTAGGATTTTCTTGTACACACTTTTCACACATTCCGACCTCCTTCATTAATCTCTGATAAAACTCAGCCTCATCCCCAACTTGTCGCTCCACCAGTAATTTTGCATTAACATTTTTTTGTTTTCTTACCTCTCCGTAGTCATTAGATTGGGCCTGTCTGTTCATCTCATTAATCTCTACCTCCTCCTCACATGCTGACCTGCTGCACCGATTCCCATTAACCATTATACTTCTTGTTATTTTATCCTTCCCACTTCACCCCCTCCCCCCCAATTTGCTAGTTTAAAGTCTTTGTGACCACCCTATTTATCCTTTCCGCTAGTTCAGCCAGAGACCATCCCAACGGTACAGATCCCTCCTATCCCAATACTGGTGACAGTGCCCCATGAAATGGAACCCCTCCTTCCTGCACCATTCCATTAGCCGCACGCTTACTTCCCTAATTTTCTCAATCCTATGCCAATTTATGTGTGAATCAGGTAGTAATCCAGAGATGAAAACCCTTGAGGACATGTTCTTTAATTTTGTTCCTATTTCTTGATAATCCCCAAACAGTTCCTCTCGTCTAGTTATTCGTCCCAACATGGACCACAACTGGATCCTCCCTCTCCCACTCCAATATCCTTTAAAGCCGGTTAGAGACTTCCATCACCCTGGCACCGGGCAGGCAACATGCCAAGAGGGACTCTTGGTCCTGTTTACAAAGGATGCTATCTTACGAAGGATGCGATCTGTCCCTATAATTATAAAAACCCCTACAACTACCACTTGTCTTTTTGCTCCCCTGCTTGAGTGGCCTCCTGTACCACAGTGCAGTGGTCAGCCATCTCATCCTCCCTACAATCCTTTTCCTCATCCACATCGGGAGCAAGTACCTCGTACCTGTTGGACAAGGTCAAGAGCTGAGGCTCCTCCATGCCTGAATTTAGGATTAATTTTTAATTTGTTTTTTTTAAACTTTCTACAACTTTTTTTTTTTTTATATGCCTCCCTATTATCTCAATCTGAACACAATTTATAACCAGTAATCTTAAATGGATTTTCAAATTTGTAGATTCCTTATTAGCCAATCAAATCACAACCTACCTGTGATGCCAGTTTTCAGTCCCCCCCCCCCCCCAAATGTTGGAACACTCAAAGTCAGTGAAACCATTTCCCTTTCCAGGCTGTTCACAATCTCCCGCCCAACTCTGCTCCCAGTTTCACCTAACTCCCCGTTTCTCACGTAACTCTAAAGCACTCTCGTTCAGCCAGGTAGCACTCACAGTACTGTCAAAGCCCACGACCTCTACCACTCAGAAAGGCAAGGGCTGCAGTTGCATGGGAATGCCATCCCTTGTAAGTTCCCCTCCAAGCCACACTCCATCCTGACTTGAAACCATATCATTGCTCCTTTACCATCATTAGATGTCCAAAGATGTGCAGGTCAGGTGGATTAGCCATGATAAAATTGCCCTTAGTGTCCAAAAAGTTTAGGTGGGGTTGCTGGGTTACAGGGATAGAGTGGAGGTGTGGGCTTAAGTGGGGTGCACTTTCCAAGGGCCGGTGCAGACTTGATGGGCTGAATGGTCTTCTTCTGCACTGTAAATTCTATATACTATGATAAGGTAAAAATCCTGGAACTCCCTCTCTAACAGCATTGTGGGTGTACCTACACCACATGGACTGCAGCAGTTCAAGGCGGCAGCTTACCATCACCTTCTCATGGGCAATAAATGCTGGCTTAGCCAGCAATGCCCGTATCCCATGAAACAAAAAGATAACGTGCCAAAGCTTCTTTTACAGCTCTTCCAAATCTGAAGCCTCTGCCACACAGGACAGGGCAGCAGGTAAAGGGAACACTACCATCTCCAAGTTTCCTACCATCCTCTCTTGGAAATATGTTGCCGTTCCATCATCACTGGGTCAAAATCCTTGGATTGTCTCCCTAACAGCACTGTGGGTGCATCTTCAACAGTGATTTATGAACATGGCTCACTAGCGCATTCGCAAGGACAATCAGGATGGGCAACAAATGCCACTCTTGCACATATCACGCAATGAATAATAAACAGGGCAATTTACTTTCTCTTTAAATGACCATGTGTCCTTGTAATCTATAACTTTAAATGATTATTTAATAGGCTGTGACTGATTGGTAGCAGCAATCTACTGCTGTGTATTAACAAAACAGCAATGTTTTTATTGAATAGAAAAATGTCTTTATTTATTAAGAAAACTTCAATAGGAGAAATTTTTAGCATAAATTTTTAGTATAAAAACAGTGTAGTCATTCATAACATAGAAATTTAATAACGGTTACTGAAAATTTCAGTTTGGTGAAAAAGTTGTTGAAACATTGCTGGACAGCATTTTCCAGGGCAACATTTCGTACAATTAAATACCAAAACGATTGCCTTAGCCCATTTGGCATGAACGTCGCTGCTACATATATATTTGCAGCCAATGATAGACGCAGACATGTTTTTCAAAAATGCAACATTTTCCAAATGTGGGTACACAGCATTTCTTAGTCAGATTTACCAGTTAGATTCAGAACAAACTTTTTATCCTCATTTGACAACACCCAGTGCATCATTGTGACAATGTGAATCAGAGCCAGCTGTCCTGTGACCTCTGCAAGTGACATTAGAGGGAAAGAAGATTAACCAATAGAGCTGACTGGTTTCAGCAAAAAAAAAAAAAAAAAGTGTACAGTTCATTTAATCATTCAATGGATCAGCACAATAATAATTCCAACCGTGCCTCAGCGAATACATTTAGTGGATTTTAATTATTCCGTTTCCCCCAAAATTAACTTTCACTGCATTTTACATTCCGAGTCAGCAGCAGGTTTGGACGACCAACCATTGTGTTCATTCTCATCAGATTTAGGTTTCTTTTGAGGACTTTCGGCTAAAGACAAAAAGAAAAATTTAAAATTAATGCAGATCTAAAGCATACCTACATTTTTCTTCATGTCTATTTCAACACTTTTATTTGCAAACATTAATTTCCGAGTTGGTGACCTGAACAAATTTACCAGGATGAGAAACATCAAAAGGTTTACTACTTTCTGTAACATTGAGATTAGAGGTTATTGCTTCTTTAATTTAAGCCTGACTTCTGATCTAATGTCATAAAATAGGAAAATTTTAAAAAAGGTTGTTCTAAAGTAAGCTTGTCTATACACTTACAGGTGTTCTATGGTGAGAACCTGTCTGCAAAATTGACTTTTGTATACAGTGTTCTATGCCAAGTACTCATCTCTGATTACCTTTTTTTATAGGTCATTGAATTGGAGTGCAGACAAGGCCTGTGAGCTCTTTGTCAACGCTACGCAATTGGTCCCACTCCTCTGTTCTTTCCCCATAACCCACCCTGCAATTCTAATTTTTGAAATATAGATCTAATTCCCTTCTGAAATTGCTTCCAACAGTCTATCTGGCAGTGCAAACATTGCAAATCTTACACTGCCAAGAAATATTTCTCATATCCTGTCTGGATCTTTTCTCTGATTTCCGTACTGATATGATTGACTGAAATGTTGCCTTTTGTGCAGTGTCATTCTATCAAAACCCTTTGCAATTCTGAAAACTTCCATCTTAAATCTTTGGGCTTTTTTTGTTAAATATGTTTATTCAGATTTTTCCAACAAAAAGAACACAAACACAACAATCAAAAGTAATACAGAACTTATACATTGGGTTTCCCACGTACACAGTAACCCCCCCCATATGACTTTCAAGGGTACCCTTGGGGAAGCCCCCCCCCCCCCCCCACATACCCCCCGCGAAACAGACACCCCCCCCCCCCCCCCCTCGGGTTGCTGCTGCTGATCTCCTCTTAACACTCCGCGAGATAGTCTAGGAACCGTTACCACCGCCTGAAGAACCCCTGCACAGACCCTCTCAAGGTAAACTTTATCCTCTCCAGCTCAATGAACCCTGCCCTGTCATTTATCCAGGCTTCCACGCTGGGGGGGCTTTGCGTCCTTCCATAATAGCAAGATCCTCCGCCGGGCTACCAGGGACGCAAAGGCCAGGATACCGGCCTCTTTCACCTCCTGCACTCCCGGTTCATCCGTTACCCCAAATAGTCCCAACCCCCAGCTCGACTTGACCTGGACTTTCACCACCTTGGACATAGTCCTCGCGAAACCCCTCCAGAACCCATCCAGTGCCGGGCACGACCAGAACATGTGGATGTGATTTGCTGGGCTTCCCGAGCACCTCCCAAACCTGTCCTCCATCCCAAAGAACCTACTCAACCTCGCCCCTGTCATAT